>NC_052106.1:5967883-5976526 GCF_012273895.1 Zerene cesonia | reverse complement strand
ACATAGCCCTGTACTTAATAGTAAGCTGTTATTTCTCTTAATAATAAGGGATATTAAACGACTGCTTTTAAAAACAGCGTACATTATATTTACGCATCCTTAAATTTGTTCGAATGACAGAGTAGGTGTCTCGACATTCTGCAAATATTATAAACTAGCTTTCCGCCCGCGGCTTTGCACGCGTAGTCGCAGGAAAGATAGACTAGGGGGTTTCCTCGCATGTTCCCGTTCCCGTGGGACCTCCGGGATAAAAATGTTTTTTTTATATATCTTATGTCCCTCCTCCGGTTCTTAGGTACCTCTGTACAAATTTTCAGCCAAATCGGTTAATCCGTTCTAGAGCTATAAATAGTGTAAGTAACACCACTTTCTTTTACATATATAGGTATATAGATTACAAGCTGATCCGGCAAACGTTGTTCTGCCTTACTCGTATCATTTAGGGAAATGAAAAATAGACGTTAGCCCAGTCAGACCTACCCGATATGTACACAAAATTTAATGAGAATCGGTCCAGTCCTTTCGGAGGAGTGTAGTAACTAACATTGTGACACGAGAATATTATATATAAGATTATCTATGCATCATTGCCTGTTAAGATGTTAGATTTCTAAAACAATCACATGAAAACTTTGAAAAAATTTTGGATTTTTTAATACCGAAACTTTGTATTAAATATAAAAATCTTTTAACGTATTTAAAACACTATGCTGCCTATTTAATAAACGAAATAAATCCAAATATTACATACCTAATAAAACATTACAAATCTATAAACAAATCTGTTGAAATTCTTTACGTAATCACAATTGTATGCCCCATACCCCAAACGATTAGTCACAATGGCCACGAGTCATTTAATTATGTTATTGTAACCGTCCCGAGTGTTAGAGTGTACGGAATTACAATCCGGAACTAATATAAATAGAGGTCAAATAACAAGGGGTAAAGGCCACCCTTATTGTCTGAATATTACCCATTTATCAAATCATTTTGAACTTAATTCGTGAAGGTACTATTTTATTACAGATATTAACGTAAATCAAAGTGCTGGAAAACTTGCATTGTTTTGTTTCATTTATAAACTTAAGTGATTTAAATCATCTAATAAATATAAACCAAAATTTTAGCCGTATAACCTTCTAGAAATAACTAGTTAAAAATAACATTGAATGTTACAGATTCTTAATTTTGTTGGTAGTCTATGAAATACATTATTTATTAGAATATAAGTAGTTCAGTTCTCAAGAATTACAAATCCCATTTGTTGACCACTCGCTTATCTAACTAGCGTTATCTTCCCCTAACGCAGGACACGCTTCGAACCACCCAATTATATCATTATAACTGACAACGGCCGTGCGCCGATACAGAGCGGCACAATATCAGGTCAGGTAGCCCAAAGGTCACACGCTAACCTTCCGTGTCGTGCACTTGACAGTCGACAACCCCTGATAACAAACTGAATACAAATGACTGTAGGTGAGGTTATTTCACTTCGCTCCGATTAACCAACGATAAAATTATCTGTTAGCGTTGATATTTTTGTATGCTGGGTTATTGAGTTGTTACTATCCATGTAATGTTTATGGTAAATAAAGATGGTAAGTGCTCAAACATACAATGTATATCGATGTAGCCTTCGCTAGAGAAAAAAACTATGCACGTATAATTGATCGTTGTCGTAATTATTGGACGCGAAGAAACTAGGGGTCTTTAAATATTTGCTATATAATTAAATAAATTGAGACTGATATTCCGCAAAATACGCTCGCTCGTATCACGTAAACTTAATAACATAGGGCATTATCTTGGACATCTCAGTAATAGCTTTCGCGTGTTCGCTTATCGACATGTCGAGTAATCGATTAACTTCAAGAAACGTCCATCAATGCATCGACTCGCTATCATTAAGATAATATTAATTGGGCTCCACCGGTCTTCCGCGTCTCCAGCGAGATGAAAAAAGTGGGCACACGTGGTCACTACCGTTCATTTACGAACGCGAATTATGCGTAGTACGGCAGGTGGCAGGTGCGGCGATCATGGGAACTGGGGGTTGAGGCGAGTTCCCACGGGCGCGTCATTCAGTACACCACACCTGCCCTCCTTAACGGGGATGCTACACACACGACTGCCACGCGAAGGAAAGCTACGATTAGAAGCGTAGTGTGCGCCCGTGCCGCGCTCGTGTGCGTGCGCGAGCGCTACGCGTGCGTACACACGCGCCTGTCTCTGTGTGCGTATATTACTTGAGAGCGAAGGAAGGGTTGTTTACATTGATATATGTTTTAATTTTTCTTCTGGAGTATATATTATATAAAGTTTAAGATCGATAATTGCGCGTTTTCACAAAGTATTTCTCAGGATATTCTAATTATGTGCGCTATAATTTTTCAACTAGATAACATCGATGCATCTTGGAAATAAAATGTGTGCCAAGAGGCAAATACCATAACAGTCGTTACTAAAAGGATACATTTATCAATCTAGCAGCTTCCAGCGACTAAGGCGTTCTAGAAGACATTATCATAACTTTTCAATAAATACTCGTTTTATAACTGTAACACTTGTTAACGTCTCTTTATATATTTTATTATTTCTCTTTTAGATTAATCATTAATGTTTTTGATGCATTCTATGCTATGCAAAATTTATTATAAGTGTAAATTTGAAGCTTCTATCTTACTACATATAATATGATTATACTTATTACATAACGTATAATTATAAATTTATATTAAATATTATTTTATAAATGAAAAGCAATGGCGTTTTATTTATGCATTACATATACCATAGAGATTATTGTCTATTCTCACTATTATAGAGGCGACATAATCTGTGGCTACATTCCACAGCCCGCATATAGTATAGGAATGCATTGTTCACGTAGTTTGACGCGTGGCTTGCGTACGCACTTACGCACGTGATTGTTTTGTTGAACCCCTCTCGTTATTAATAACTGACACTAAACAGTCATGTGTTTTGTATTAAACTAACACGAAGGGTTCTGATAGTGAGGTTTTTAAAGCGCTTTCATAGATTGTGCTGGTGCTGGAGTGTAAAAGTAAATATGTAATGGTCGTCTAGATTTTGATGCGATATAAGTAGATTATTCTAAACATTGAATATATTCCATATTTCAATTACTTGTTCTTTTTATAAATACCCCTTATATCTTTTTGAAGGCGTTGTAATAAAATAAAAAACTAAATTTCAATTCTATATTCAAAGTAATTAATTTCAAAATACACCTCCCACTGTTAACTTATTCAAAATAATAATGGATTCATGCATCTCATAAATTGACAGCACGTAATGGCCCAAAGTATCAACAATAGATGAACGTGCATAACGCGTTCCACACACACAAGCACACCGCACCAAAGACTCTAGACTCTAGAGGCATAAAGTATTAACTATGACCATAAAGCATAGTTTGATACGTTACGTTCCGAATACAAAGTTCCATTTGTAACCCTATCCAATGAAGGGACGTGACAAAAAAGGTGAAGATTTTATTTTCTTTTTTCAAAAGACGATGCACGTGGTCGGGTTGTGGTCCAACGTTTTTTTTTTTATAATGAAAGTATTATGTGTAAAATTCTTCAGCACTGAGTGTAGAGGGATCGGTTACGACCGCTTTCGATGTCAGTATCGATTTTAAAAATTGACTAGTGAAGTGGATTGTAATTACGAAATATTGGGATGAAAGTTGATATTACGAAATTATAATAAGAAGGATTACGATGTCGGCAATATAGGGTTTATATAAAATATTTTGGTTTAGCTTCTTTGCTGACCAATTATTACGATTGGCTATTAATTTCGACCTTTTGTTTTTAGATATAAGGTAAAGGTTTAGTGTACATAACTATATATCTATTTATATAAAGTATAAAACTTAAATTGCATATGAATAATATAGTTTCTATATCAATACAAGAATAATTATACAACTATGTTTATGATTGTACACTATCATAAAAATTCTCGTTTAACTTATCTATAATCCCACAATCTATGCATTTTTTTAAACACCTAACTGAAAAGTTACGACAATTATGGGTTTAGACTTTGATATTGCATTTTTATGCTTAGGTGTTTTAGATATCAATAAAAAAATATATATAAATATTCCACAAAAGGAAAAAAAGTTTGCCAATTTAGGTAGAAACCTCAGCAATCACTCCAAAAGCAATACACGAATCCCTCTCTTGTAAACTAGCAATAACATTGTTAATTCGTATAGTACCTACAAAAAATCGTTAAATACAAAGAAATTAATAATCAAAGCACAACTTTTTGCTCGTGTATTAAATAATTAACATGCTAAATTGCAATACAATGTGTTATAATCATAGCCCTCAATATTTGGCACTCAAATTTTCATCAATCTACTTTCAAATAAGAAAATAGGAGTCTAATTGGACGTCGATTAATGTGCTCTCAATTTGAATTCATCATTTGTTTTTTCGTGAATATATTTGTTCTGAATTATACGGCCTGTGGTACTTATGTACATGGTTATACCATGTGAACTTGTAATCCTACTTCCTACTGATATTATAAATGCGAATGTTTGTGAGGATGTGTGTGTGTGTTTGTTGCCCTTTCATGCAAAAACTACTGAACCGATTGCAATGAAATTTGGTAAGTAGATAGCTGGACAATTGGAATAACATATAGGCAACTTTTTCCCGATATTCCTACCGGATACGGACTTACGCGAGTGAAACCGCGAGACGCAGCTAGTTTAAAATAAAAATGAACGAAACTTTAGAGAATATTACAAAAATTCATCATAGTGGTATTTTTTGAATATCTGCATCCTGATTCACATAATTATAAGAATCGAGGCCAAGAAATACTTGGTATAAAATTCTGCTCACAAATTCTTAGAATCCTGCCTATTTGTGTTAAAGCAACGTTATTTCCCTATTTTAAAATCATTAATAGTTAAAATTATATTTTACTTGGACATAATTTTATATATTTATATCAAACAGTCTTCGTGTAAAGATTAATAAAAATATCTTTCCAATGTGTTATATGAACTGAAAATTATTTTCAACTTGATCTTGAAATAAAAATATTGAATCATATAACACTAAAAACCTATATGCAATTGGTTTGTTCAAACTCTATTCATATGATTTATCAGGCACGGGAACGTTCTAAAGGTAAAAACCAGTAGATTGCATATTGGTACCATTGGCAGTAAACATATATAGTACACGTTTTATTGAGCAAGTACTAATACTATTTCCACATGTACATTAAACAATATACAAAATAAACATTAATGTCCTGTTAAAGTTTCCAGTGCTTATTCAGATAGCCGATACCAGTGTTCACATAACTCATTGTATATCCTTAGTAAATCAGAGGAAATGATTTATCAGTACTTTATACGTGATTTGCGAGCGTTTCGATTTAATCGCAGGAAGCCCGCGCGGCCACTATGATCAATCTGCAGGAACTATCTATCCAGCTGCTAGGCTAAACCTGATTCGGAACATAGTGTTTATTCTATAGACTTCCTTCAGGCGGAATGCTCATGCAAAATTATGCAACGCATGCATCCGAGGGAAGTGTGCTGATAATAACGAAATATCCGATGAATAATAATAACTATAGAGAAACCACACGGGAATCGACGCTTTGAATTTAAAACAAATGCATATTTAGATCTCAAATGTAAAACAAACACATCAAATCAATCTGTCTGAATTAATGACGGTAAGAATGTAAGAGAATTCTAAGTCCCGGCACGTCAAAGCCTCTATTCGTAGAAGTGCGTACAAACCGGTCGAAGGCGCGCGCTACTGCTCGCGTGCTGAGCGCGCGCCGGTCTCGTACCGGGACGCACGCGCGCGCGGCGCACGTCCCCCTATATAAACCCCGCCGCCCTTCCTGATTCAATCATTCCCTGCTCACGCTCTGTGCAGTGCATATCGCTCCTGCTCTCGCACCCTGTAAATACGTAGACGTAGTTCGTTTTTAGTTACGTACTAAGTTAATATGTGTCTCGCTAAGGAAGAATCACAATCGCCGCAGAAAGAGGCTCAGTCGCCTCGTTCGCCTTGGATGAAGCTCTTAAATAGACAGGTAAGATCCTAAACATTGTTTTGTGTAATTTAATTTTTATTAAACTTTTAAATACTTTGGTATCAACGTTCCATAATCAAGGTGAATTTTTACGTAATCTCAAGTTGCATACAGTTATTTTAATCAGTTTTATCGTTTTGTTATAGGGCTCAAAGCCAAGACTGCCACGAAAGGTGACTAGCTCAACGCGTGTGAATCTTAATAAGTGCTGGTCAAAATTGGGTGAGCTAATCTCCAATGCGGCGCCACGCACTGACCTGCCATCGCATAAGACTGCGTATCTCGATGAACCGGTAATAGTGCCGTTCTCCGAGTACTTCTATCCAACGGATCCGGTTAAACCGGTAATCGAAGACTACGACAATGCTGAAAATCAAAACATACTCAACTCCAGCCGCTTCGAGCTCATCTCTGACGATTCAGAAATAAGTGACAACATGGCGAACGAAGTTCGGGAAATCTGCTACACGGCGACTAAGTCCAATTGTTTCGTATGTAAACTTTGCTATTAGTTGCTCCATCAGTCTTCCATCTCTATCAGTTTTAATTTTTGGTACTAATGCAGTGAAAACAAAATCATGTCTTCCAACGTTAGATTAAGTGAGTGTTGCGTCAGCACGCCCATGTCTTCCATTAGACTTAGTGACGAATTAAGGCACGCTAACATCATCCACTGCATGTGATTTTATTGTGTGATCTGTAGCATAAGTGATATAGTTATTCGGTTGATCTTATCGTGCCTTAGTTCAAAGTAAATTAGTTGTTCGTTATAATGTAACAGTAAATTGTCACATCAAGTTTTGGTAGACAGCTTTAATGCAAACTGCACTGTAATTATCACGCACCTCTGAATCTTCTGTTTCAATTGTAACATCTAATTTTTACTTCAATCCAACGTCTTCCATTAGTTATAAGTGATTATCTGTGATACAAAGTGTACGCGAAGCTTTAATTAGAATAAGTAAAGACATTTTATATTGTATTCTTAATAGTATAGAAATATCTAATGCAATAATTTATCTTTAGTTTTACGCGCCAATTTCTTAGGTTATAAAATTAGTTCTAGTTTGTAAATTATTGCATTAGATACAATAGAAAAAATCTATATAGAAGCTTTAATTAGTTGTAAGTTAGGTAAGGTAATCGTCATTATTATGTTTTTATTTTTTTTTTTCTTACTTTTGTCAAATTATAATAATTGGTCTTAATAGTGTTAAGATAAAGTGGGCCGAATGTGCCAATCTAATTTTAAGTTTTTCTTTATTGGATTCTTTATTCTCGATGTAGTTATTAATTTTTTAATATAAGTTAATGATAATAACAATGTGCCTTCTTAGTGTACTATTTGCCTTTTCGAATAAGTTAGTTTATAAACACAAAATATAAATATAAGTAGATCGTAAGTTTAGTTTCTAAACCATTTTGTAGACTGATATTTGTAAGAACAAGACTTTCGTTTGATCTCTGTTTAATAAATATACTTTAATAAATATTTTTATCTTTCAATGAAATCCTCATACTTCCCCTAATAAATGATACACAATATTTAAGAACAGAATAAACTTCAATATCCTAAAGACTCATATACTTAAAAATAAAAATAATCATGACCTTGAAGTTTACGTTATTAATTAACAGGCTACGATGATGATGATGATGATGACTTATGAAGGATAAGTCATGATGATGATGATGATGATGACTTATCCTTCATTGCCCTTGTTACAACCAATGATATAAAGTTGGATGTCATACAATCAATAATTTCTATTACAGAATGATCGCATCCGAGTATTATTGCTTATTAATTAAACAAATAATAAAGATTTAATGTTATCCAAAGATGACATAGTTATTTTAACCGACACAGATCAACAAATCATAAATAAAATAATCTTGAAGAACAAAAATGAATAAGATTTTCTTAATATTAACTAATTTTTATTTTTGTGAGACTACAACCATACCATTTCCTATTCAAGAGCTGCAATAAAATAAATACTTTTTGATACATTCCGAGACAAGTCATTAGTCTAGAATAGAGTCTAGATTTCTATTTTCTAACGTCACAAAGGAATCTAATATGAAACACTTCAGATTTCTATTTATAATGAAACGATACAATACATTGCACCTTCATTGCGACTCACCGATATACGACCCATTAGTATGACCTTAATATGTATATCAAAATAAATATCTCATAAATATATTTAATCCTTAATCAATCATAGCAATATCAAGATATTATTAAAGCTAAATAAAGATTTTTAAATTGAGTATTTTTTATTCATTAATAAACGCAGATGATAGTAATCTTATTGCAAATAGATAGTTCTCCCATGCCAATATTCGGTAATAGCGGCCAATATATATGGAAATTAGTTATAATAATTAGATATCATACAAACTATCGAATCATAATTGTACCACTGACCTAATGACTCAGCTCAATTCGGTTTAGCGATAGAATATTAATTATAAAGCTTTCGTTTCGATTAGACTATAATTATAATATCGCCAATGTAT
>NC_052106.1:5963988-5966883 GCF_012273895.1 Zerene cesonia | reverse complement strand
AAAAGTAATAAATGTTATTTGCAGTTAACAATTTTCTTTTTTCTTTATTACAATATTTATGGCAAGACTAGGTAAAAAGCGCTATCTTAAATTGATTTTCTACTTCGATTTTTTGAAATGTATAGATATACATCTATCACGGAAAAAATTAAATCTCCATCGACTACCTTTGATCTTAACATTTTTGAACCATCACTGAAAATTTTTGTTTACTACATCGTATAGTTGAATCCTAACTAGGTATAATCAACGTAATTTCATCTACATTAATGTACTGTATTTACCATACCGTACAAATTTTAAGATTATCATGTATCATTTAAACCGGTTCAAACACGTTCGATTTTGCGCGGGAAATTTCTTTCGGAATAAACAACATGAACGTTTACAACTGGAAGTTAGAAACAGTATATTACGATATAGGAGTATGTACGAACTATTTATTAGATTAAATTATTAATTACATTAGGATTAGAACATATGTGTTATGTTGTTTTGTAGTGGTTTATTAAACAATGTATTTTTTACATAATTCAGACACTTTAATAATTTCTGGCTTTGGTTTAAAACATGATGATGAATTGGAGGATTTAAAGATGCGTTTATTTTTATTTATTTTAATAAAGAAATCTATTCGTCCTCGACTCTGGCAATTTCAATCACGCTATCGCTTAAAAATTAGAAAAAAAAATTTTTTTGAATGCGTATCTATACAAAATAGATTAGCATACTTTTGTTGGTTTTAGTATAAAAATAGAAACGTAATATTTCCAAAAAACAGAAAATAGTAATGAAACTTATCAAAATCGCTGTGACCGGATAGCTCTACACATGTATCCAGGTACAAAAGGAATCTAACGCGCAAAATACCCGATAAAATATCATATATTTCCATCTTTACCAGTTTCAATTTTTTCACTCGTGGCATCTATAAATATAGGTTATTTTTAGATATATCGAAGCTATACATTTTGTTATTCGTAATATCATTTCATTCGATCAAGTATGACGTATATAATATAATACTTGTTGTTTGGCCGAGGTTTCCATAATCATCATATCATTATTAATTAGCTGTTTTATACTTCGCATAATATCAACTTCTAAGTGGATGATAGAATCGTTAATTTTTAAATTAATGTATAGAGTATACATTAATATATTACATTATACAGATATATATACATTAATACAGCTCTAGACGCTGGTCTTTTATACATCATTAGGTACGTCTGCAATAATTGATTTAAGAACAGCATATAGTATTGTGTATAAATTCAGTGAAAAAGAGATGATAAGCTTGATATTCAATTAAGTAAAAGATTAATTATTTTTGTTATTTTTGCTATCATGTTGTATACTACATAATACAACACAATACCTGTATTATGAGATCTTTGAGGTCTCAGGTCTTAGATATATTCGACCAATATAAAAAATCTTCATTCTTCTATTCATAGAACACTATCGTATCATAAATAAAAATGGATATCGACGATACGTGTCAAGGAACGGTGTACATACGTGACATTACACAAAAGTGTTGGATGTCCATTTATAAGGCATAATAAAACGCGGGCAAACGTTTAAGAATGATAAATCGGCGGAGTTGTAAGCGATTCGTTCCGTACCGCGTTCGGACACAAAAGTTCGACACCTATAGACCTTTACATTGCGAGTTCGGAATCGCAGGATACAGTAATAAGGCACCGTGAAATCGCGGCGCTGTGACGAATCGCAGAAAAATTTCGGTTTTTCGGTTATTTCTTAGGGATTTACACGGGCTTTCTTCAGCGATTTGATACGCTGAACGGGTGTCAGTATTACAAACACATGTCTTTGATTCAATATTGTATTTCTATACAGCGATCTGAAACGGCTTTTAGATTTCGCGACAGATTTCACGCCGCAAACGCGTTACATTGATGTTGACTTACCTTCCGTCACAGCTGCTAACTATTTAGTGGGTTGTCTTGTAGAAATTGTCATTTTCCTGACAGTTATTTATGTGTACTGAGCTAAGTCGTAATGTTAGTAATAAATAGGTGACCATACTAATTTAATAATAATAATAATAATACAAATGATTTATTGCAACCAAACAACATACACAATATTAAAAACAATTACAAAAAAAGACATAAAAAAGAAAGAAAAATTAAGAACAATGATGAGAAGAACAGATTTCTAATAATAACAGTATATAAGTGTGTGCGTTGTGGCTGCAGAAAGGCCCTGGCTCAGCATAATGTTGTAGGAAAGTCCCTACAACGCTGATAATTAAATTTAATCACACTAATCCTACCCTACTAATATTATAAATGTGAAAGTTTGTAAGGATGTGTGTGTGTTTGTTGCTCTTTCACGAAAAAACTACTGAACCGATTGCAATGAAATTTGGTACGTAGACAGCTGGACAACTGGAATAACATATAGGCAACTTTTTATTCCCATATTCCTACGGGATACGGACTTACGTGGGTGAAACCGCGGGGTGTAGCTAGTATTATAAATGTGAAAGTTTGTTTGAATGTTTGTCCGTCAATCACGCTGAAGCTACAGAACGAATTTCGATGAAATAAATTTCTAAAGTGTACAGTCAGGGTATGAGCTGACTTGGGTGATAGGATACTTCATATTCCGATTAAATATTCCCTTAGGATAAAACAGGGTTCTTATTATCCGGACGGAGCCGGGACGATCGTCTAGTATAACATAAAACATAACATCAGTTAGAGTTCATCTAATAAATGATCTTTCATTAGGAAAATTTAAAGCTTTATGCTATATGCAATTAAGATATGTGATCAGACGTAGTATTTATTTATTTATTTATTTATTCTTTACAGTACATATTGCCTAAAAATAAATTGACATTGTAAAAAAAAAAAAAAA
>NC_052106.1:5938296-5962988 GCF_012273895.1 Zerene cesonia | reverse complement strand
CGTGAAGACACACAGGAATTAGGCACCGCGTTTACTTAGCTCGAGCAAATCTTTTCGGTCTATTCGATGCCACCTTGATATAACTAGTAGTATTTGATATAACTGATAAAAATATTACTATTAGACTTTGAATGCAACCCAAATACGTGTTAATTCAACTAGGTCAATTTAGTAGTTTTTTAATCAATATACATAACAATTAAGTCCCAGAAATTATAAAGCCTCATATCAGGAAAGAATTCACGTTGATATCAATTTACATAAATCTAATATGGTTTCATGCTGTACAGAATCTGTTTATTTATGAGCTTTACTTTGTTTTTTATTTCTTAATAAGTATCTATTTATATCCCATTACATTTATTAAGATATTTTAATACAAATACGCACTGATAATATTTAATTTTTTATATTATTAAAAGAAAATATATCCATAGAGTTATCCAACTCAAAATCAAACATTTATTAGTTCAATTAGACTTCTTATAGATTCTTATACAGTTTAACTTCACATTTACCACCGGTTGAAAAGTAGTTTCCACAGAGAAGAGCAGGCAAGGAACTCTGTAGTTGCTCTTTTAAAATAAATATTACATTGTAGCTCTATATAATATGTAATATGTACATAACAGAGATGCCAATGAACTGTAGTTCTTAAGCGATAATATTCCATGGATTGTCATATTCTACATATCTATTAATGCTATAATAGGCTCTCTGAACTGATGCATTTTAACATAGTTTTTGAATTGAGCACAGCAAAACTATTTAATACCCTGTCCCATAAATGATTTTCTTAGTTTACTAAGCCGGAAAACAGGCATTTCAATTTTATTTCTTTTCCTCGTATCATTACAATGCCTATCTCCTACTTTTGTATGTAAGTCAAATGGATATCTTAAAATATTGCCTTTTAAAAGGTTATCCTTAATAAAATGCTTCAAACAAACTAGACCACAACATATATAAATATATGCTGTATGCTATATGCTATACGTATAATGATTTTTTTTTTTATTTTCATTCTTATATAACTTCTATCGCTACGCCGTAGCATTATCAACTATCTACGTAATGTTTTTTTCATTCTATTGTACTATGATTTATCTAAGTACCTACATAATTTTAAATTAGATTTTATTAATTATAATCAATTATTGGAACCATTTGTATACAGGCACATATATAAGAATTAAGGATTATTTTACTTTTATACACAATTAAACATCTAAAAGGTAATCATATCAATGTTATGAAACATTTCATATTGATGAATAAAAGAGGCTACATTGTTTTGAGTTAAATACAACGTTTTACTGTTTTCGATTTAATGCGAGTCTTATATATTCACATATTCATTATATTTTAACGGATTTTAAACTCAATTTATTCAGTATATTGTTTCAGATTCCCCCTGACCACGCTCGCTCTAAAGAGTTCGAATAGGCGGTTAAAATAATATAACGAATAAATCACGTTTGAGATCTTAAATTTCTAAAGTCAAGTGTCTGTGGTATGAATTCAGATAGACATTTTTATGTTAAATATTACTTCTAAATATTTAAACACAGTTATAAAATTTATTGAAATAATACATGTACTGCAGCGTGCGCTAAATTATTCTGAATAAAAACACGTGGCACTTACAATCCATTGAACTATAGTGCCAGAAGTATTGTAATATTTCTGAAGATGTTTTTACAATACTAATTTAAGATCTGTTTGAGGTTGCCGCCCCTGTCGGCCTCTTTGAAAGCTGCTTATAGTGACAATTGGAAAGGATCTTATGTGAAATGGACGTTCCTAGAATTTGTGGGCTGGGTACTAGCTCGTGCCTTACCTAGGCTAGGATCAACGTATTGTAAAACAATAAAAGGGTGTTATTAATATAGAGTACTTAAATAACAAAAGTTGAATGAAAGTCGTTGTCTTGATAAAAAGTAATTTTAGATAGCATTTTCATTGAGAAATAAATTACTTCAGCTGCTTATGGTGCTATTTATGGTGCAAATTCAAATATAGATATATAATCCTATTTAGATTGAATGAACATTTAAATAATGTCATAGTTAATGAAAATTGAATACCTGACATTATATTTATTTATTTATTTATTTATAATGCTTTATTGCAGAAACTTATACAAAAACAGCAAGAATACAATAAAAAGAAAAAAAAATACATCGTTTGTGCAAGAGGCGGCCTTATTGCTTAACAGCAATAAAAAAAATAATAATTATAATGCGTAGAACAGTGAAGTTATTGAAATTTTTACACACGGTCTCAAAATGGAAACCAAGGTGTCAATCATTATATCGAAAAGAATCTAAACACCGGCCACCCGCACTTTTTATCAAAGCGAAACCGTCAAATATTTAAATCCAAAAACCTGTGAAAATCAACAGAGTGCGCTTGTTAAAATTCACAGCTCTATCCCGCTTTGTGCAAAACAACATCCCGTAAAACACGAATGAGAATAAGCCTTAATGTTGCGGCTACACGGTTATATCTGCTTGTTTTCGAGAATACACAAAACATTTTAACGTATCAGATTGGTCAAACCATATGCGACATCAAGTAAAATAGAACGTGTATCTGCACTCTTATAGTTTCATCAAAACAGTCCTTCCATTTACAAATTTCTAAATGCATCTACACGAATGTTACAGAGAAATATAACACCTTAACCGTTTGTGATTAGAGTCTAGATAAGAAGTTGTTAAATTTTCGGTATTATAATAGTTTTGTGAAAGCTTCACGCTTCGCTATATCGTCAACAAGAGGTGATAGCTAAAAGTGTTATTAACAGTTTCCTAAGTCTTTATTCTTTTGTGGGCATAAATAAGGTTTTCACGGTCGTTGGCCGTGAAAAAATTAACTTGTTAATGTTACCTACCTACCTACGAGTGTGTGTAGCGTAACAATGGAAATAGACTGTATTTAATCTCCTATTTATAGAAAGTATTAAGTAAATAAGGTATTACTATAAAGTTATATTGCTGGTAAAGTTTTAACAATGATCTTAAGGTTATTAAAAATTTGTTTTTATGCAATCTTAATGAAGCATCCATGATATAATTAAGAGAACTATTTGAAGAATATCCACAAATAATAATTATTTTTAAAATTGATGATTCTCGGCTACAAACGTTTTAATTATATATAAATTACAACATTTCCTTACCGTCAAACTTTAATCTTTTAAACACAAGCAGCAGAAAGCTAGCAGCGAAACTACAATAGCCATTCAATTGTTTACGACAAAACAAATGCATTTAACGACCCTCTCGAAACTCAAATGCCTTTCCGGTTTAAAATGCTAATCTTTTCGCACTCAACCGGTGTAGGAAGAGCGTCATAAACGCACTTGAGTGTGTTACTTTTTACAACCTTTAAGTGACCACTCTACTATTGTGAGGGAAATTTTTAAGATAATTTCACACTAAGTGGGAAGGAAATCGCTAAAAGCATTTAATTGGGTGTTTTGTAACACTTGGTTACTTCCGAGTGTTGACCATGATTTTGGAAAGTAATGAATATGAGGAATTGTCAATTAAAAGCGTTGTCTGATTCGATCGAGTACTTGTTAATTCTGTATATTCAATAGGATTTTTTACTGGATATTAAATCAACTTTCAGATAATGCTGTAATGCTCGTGTTTTTATGTTCGTACTATTTCATATGGTTAACGTGTATGTTTGTATGGGACGTGTATTAACATATCTTGCAAGTTGCATCACCGTGATTATTTTAAATTATGCATGTGTAGATTTTGTCTCTAATCACAAGCATTAACAATTTCTTGGATGACATGAATGAGTTCTTCAAAGATATTTTTAAGAAGGAACATAGGTCATTGTTTATGAACATTGTTGATGGTCTATCCATTTTAATAAAGCTTGCTGTTTCGCAACTATACAAAACTGTCAAACAAAACCGGATTAAACTTTACATAATGGTAACTCTACGCAAAAATTCTCTCCACTTGTCACAATCAGTAAAGGAAGCCCCATTAGTGGCAAATCACAAACACGTGACGGTAAAATATTCGGCGATAAAAACCTTCGTTAGTGCCGAAGGACTTTTTTTTAATTTTTCTTAAAAAAAAATGCATTTATTTCTGCACGTGTAGCAACCTTGCGGTGTCGGATTGCGGCGAAATAACCGTTTTTTGGACGGAAGCTGCTGATTTTTTGATGCTTACAAAAAGGACACGTTTGACAGTTACGCAACTGCGTGCGTTGCGTTAGTATTGGATACAGGCAGGAGGTTAAAATACAAGAACTAAAGTGATAATGCAGCATTAGTGAAATAAATTAGCTAGATAACGTTAAGGATATTTGATGATTTTTTTTTTATGTCATAGCGGGCAACTGAGCTGATGGTTCGCCTGATGGTAAGCGATCACCACCGCCCATGAACATTCGCAAAGGTAGATCCTCTGCGAATGCGCTGCCCGCTTTTTTGGGGTAAGGGAAAAGGAATGGATTAACGACTGGAAAGAAGGAATGGACTGGTTCGGGTGAGGAAAAGGAAACGGGCCTCCGGTGTTTGTTTGCAATAATACTCATCGTTTGCATCAGTAGCTATAATGTTCCTTGAGCCACCTAAAATTTCGAAAAGTTGTAATATTTACTTCACAAAAAACATCACAAGAAACACGCAATACGAAACTAACAAAAAACCTCGGTCATTTCGCAAACAAATGGCAAAACGCGAATCGAAAAAGTCCAACCCAAAAACCGTATCGGTTAGGACGTCCTTATCTCACTTAACAAAATCTTTTTACGTAACATAATGCCGACTGGCCGAAATATAAAAAAAGAAAAAAAGCGAGCGAAAAAATTTAATTGTATCTTCGCGAAATTTCGGTTAAAATAGCTCTGGGCTACAGGAAATGACTGTGCGGCAAAAAAGCTCAATAGAAGCCTACAAAACGTCTCAGATTTGATGGATCGGCCTAACACAATCATTCGATACGACACGGCTAAGATGGCCTTAAAGTGCCCCTTAAAAATACGGATATCTTTCAATTTATGGCCCTTTATTGATAAGGCTTTTCTCGACGCATCAATGCAAAATCGACTTTAATAACATTCATTAGCATTGGATTTTCATTGAAACGAATAAGAATTAAACCATAACCTGAATCAAGCTTTATATCTTTCACATAAAGCTGATTTTCCTTATGACACAGTTTAAATAATTTAGAGTAACCAAACACGAACACGTGTTTGTAGGCCACTAGAGTGCCATTTAAGTTTGTTTACGAGACGCTACATGAAACCAACCCTATAACAATTACTGATAAACGAAGATGTGTAAAAACTATTATAATAGTATTTTTATATATAGACTTACATATTATTTTATGATTTAAACAGCTTTATTCATTTAGAAATATCATTTTTAATCATTCACTTAAGTAAAGTAGGGGACCCGAGATGCTAAATGTGTATTTACTCGAGCGTTTCAGAAACCTATTGGAATTCGCAGATTATACGATAGCAAGAAAAAAAGTCCTATAGTGTTTTCAATTTTAGCGGTGGAAAAAGGTTTTTGGTATTTTTTTTTTTTTTGTAAAAGAAAAACGGGGCTGTGGAAATACTCAAGCACGTGAGATTTTGATATTTTAAATGCATTGGCATATCACTGAAATAAAATATAACTTATTCTTACGATTTATGTGGTAATTTCGTGGCTACAAATAAAAGGTAAAATATAAAAATATATGACTCGAGCGCGTCAGATAAAGATATTACGGATTATTTACAACATAAAGTATCCAAATTTCGCTAATCTGACAATTTGAGCGTAACCTTAAAGAATTATCGATATTTTTAAATTTTCTGCGGCTCCTGTGAGCGCACCCACCAGTATTAACTGCTCATACTTTCTGGAGGTACTTAGTAATAGGTAAGGTACGTTCCCTTATAATAATCTGACGCGCTCGAGTAAATCCCAAAATCCCCTCTTGGGCTCCCCTACTATAAGTGAATCATTCACTTCACATCACAGAGTACTTTTATTATTATTGTTGACAAATTTGTAAAATGCCTTCTTCCTTCCATAGATTACAAATAGTTATAATAATTTAACGATTCATATGACTTTATCGCCTTATTAATTCAACAGTTTTTTTTCTACAAGTCTAGCAGATAAAATTGTTAGACCTCTTTGCATTATGTAGTAAATCGTAAAATATAATAATATTACATAAATTTAGTAGTGTAGGTACTGTAAAGAAAAAAATGGTAACTTAGAAAAAAACCCATATTTATTGGTAACCTAAGGCCCTTCATGTTCCTATTCTATCATCTTTAAAAACTTTTGAAGACGCACACAAAAAGATTTAAAAAAGTGGGCGTTACTTCTACTGTCATTTCAATGCGTTTTATAATGGCGGGCCGCAGCGCTCGCGCCGGCCTATTATCGAAAAAAATCATTCCCGCTTTAACAATCGACGTTTGAAAAGAGCGTAGCCTTTGCGAATCTGGGCAATAAATTCCTTTTGATTGAATTTCGGACTCACGCTGCGCCATAGGGGCTCATTATAGTCTCGATAATTTCGCGTTTTTTTTCTTATTTCAACGGACTTTTTATGTTTCCTTAGTTTTCGGACGTGGATAGTATGAAATCGGATAATCGAATGGGTGCATTTTTGAATTATCAATTTGCCGTGGATTCTAGCATTCCAAATTGAAATTGTATAAAAAAAAGTGTTACACATTTTCTTATTTTAAACATTTTCTTATTTTAAAAGATATACAAATTCTATAAAAAATATTCTTGTTATTTTTTTTCTAGAATTTGTACTAGAAATTGTGTTGTCAAGTAATATTAAAGTCCATTAATAAGTATATAGTAACTAACTAATTCGCTATGGCTTTACCCGCGCTACATATATAGCATGTAGCACTCATGCGTAACTACTACTTAATTAACAGTGAAAGAATTTTCGAAATCGGTCCATTAACTGCAGAGACTAGCACGTTCAAATAAACAAACAAACTCTTCAGCTTTATTCATTAGTTCCGATAAACTTTACATAAAGTTCATGTACATATCAACACAAAATATCAGTTCGCATTCCAAAAACCGTATCGAAAACTTCCGCGATTCTCAAGGATTTCTGCTCGAACGAATTTATGAATGAACGTCTGCGCAATTATGCGCCGCTCAATGAAACTATCTAAGGCTTCTTTCCGATCACAAAAGCTTTCAGACAATCCGCATTTCCTTATTATCTCCTTGGGCTATTGTATAACTCATTGAGCACCCGATTTGATATGCCAGAGTGATACGAATCGAGTATTTTCGACAATACCTGTCCAATTGTAGGACACTTAACAGTTAACAGCCTTTTGAGGTGATCTTGTTACGCTGATTATGTGAATTGCGCAATATTTTATTACTACGTGGTGTTTTATTGGTGGCTGAAGATAAAATCCATAGTCAGGGAAAGCATAGAATGCGCTATCTTTTGTAAAGTAACTACCCGAATCTGTACTTCGTTTCAGAGAAGTTTGTTGTGATTTTATTTCTTCGTATACTTTATGTATTAACTTTGTTCTTGTAGATAAACGATGAAGTTACAATATTTCGATTGTTAATCGATTAAATACGATTTAGAATAAAAAGTCGTCATGTTATTTTTATCTTTAAATTATAGAACAAAATGCGTATTTCTGTCCTGTCCTAGGATAATTTTTAAATTAAATAAATCTCGTCAAACTTCTCACGTTCTAAATAATCTCAAAAACTTCGAAAAATTCTGTTCATTTTTAGAGCTAAGCGACGTTAAATTCTAATGTTATTTTAAGCGAAACCTTTCAAAAAGTCATTCCGCAACAATGCGACATCCAACATTTAATTCTTGCACACTTCAAACACACTTTGTTTATTTACTAAACATCGAAATCTGACAAATCTTATATAAACAGAGCCAAAATTCATGGCGATATTTGTCAAGTGAGGCCTTCACGCAACTGCCTCCGCGGGTTTACAAAGAAAACAACCCGAAATTTTAACCAAAACAAATATGTATCTTGCGCTTGAGAAATGTTCCTAACGGTCAGGTTATGTTTATATAAAGTGATATAATTACTCAATACTATAGCGAAAAATACAATAACTGCAGGACTAAGTAAAGTATCTATTAATTATGTGTACCTAATAATAGGGTGATAACAGTTATAATAAAACTGCAAAAGAGTTCTAAAACTTCTTTCGCAAGAATGATAAATAGAAAGTGGAAACCATATATATATAATACACATATACAATATACGTAGGTATACAATGTACATTATATTATACAACATACTTAGACCATACATTACAGTGCTTTTTAAAACACTATGAATAATAAATCTGTTCCAATCTATCTACCAAAATTAACATATATTATTCCATTAGATTTCGTCTTAAAACTAAACGCTGATACTAAATCGCCATTAATTTAAATCATCAGCAAAATTATTATGCGCATAACGAAAGTTCCATTTTATTTACTATCTTGTTACCCAATTACATAATCACATCACAACATAGCCATAATTCAATTACGAAGAACCGTCCAAGGATCCTAAGGGCCTATTCAGAGCGCACGTGTTGAGGCTAACCCAGCACTGCGGGTCGCCAGGCCCAAGTTCACAATGGTGTCGAAGTATTCACGCTAGGTGTGACGTGACAATGGCGCAGTGTGAAGTTTAAGTATTGGGATCAATTTAACCGGGAACCCGCATGGAGTGCTCGGATTTGTATGAAGTTTCTTAGCGCAAATATTTTGCTATTTAATGTGTTCTAATTGAAAATACGATAAGTAAACGACAATGGTCCGGAATCAATCGCTCTGTTGATACAACACACTGAATTCTAATTGATTGTGTTTGAGTATTTTTGATTAAAGATTAGCTAATGGATTAATGAACAATAACTTCACTTATATATACTTTGTAGTGTGAGAATTTATATTTCAATCGAATGCAATAAAACTAAAAAGAACTTAGCTTTTATTTGCATCTTAGAGTCAAATAATAAATTTTTCAAAAAAAAAACAATTTTAAAAACAGTTTCTATACCAAAAGGTCTCTTTCTGAGAGATTTCGTGAGACATCATTACAATAAATCTCACTTGATACCATGAAAGATCCTCCAATAAAAATAAACACACCAAAGTTACATTCTTGCATATAAAACATCCTCAGACCAACCTCGTAAAAGCAAAACACAATCAATATTAACTACGACCTACGCTACGACTAATCTAATATTTATTAAAGCATTAAGTCACGTTATTAGGTGAGCTTAACAAGTCTTCGACAAAAAATCTAAATCTCCTTATCGATCATTCGCTCTAAAATCAATCTTATTCGATTGAGTTAGAAACTAAATTCGTGTGGTATTGGTATGGTCGACCTACCTCAACAATTCGTAAAATAAACTGGGTTATCTATACAGGACGTAACCAGCAGTTAAGTTGACTTATATATTCCTTGTAAGCCACTATTGAATTGTTGACCGACTGCGTCAGGCGATTTAAGGCGTATTTGCATTTTATGAATGGAATTCATCGACTTTTGGCATGCTAAAATAGGTAATAATCACAAGCTTGTACCAAATTGCACTACTTTACATCACTGTCATATTAATTGCAATATGTTCGTTAATTTGACAAAGGTTCAGAAAATAATGTGTTATTTATTATAGACTTACGAAATTTTATTCATAATTCATATTAAAGACGAATAAGTGGTGGTAACGTGAATAAAATCTGGTCATCTTTGTGCCTTACTATATATATTATATCAACTATATCGAAAAAATCTCTTAGAAAAACTTATAAAAATTATAATGGATATTTCCAGATCATTAATTAATTAAAAATACAATATATGTATGTATATAAATGTTTAATATTTGTTTAAATCGCTCATTTATTATTCAGCTGTTGCAGTTGCTCGACAATTCGAGACTATCGTTTTACAATATGAATGATTAGTAAAAATAACACGCTCTTTCGACTTATTTCACTTATTTATCGCCTTTCAGAGCTCTATATTGCTTTCCCACATCCAGTTACGTAATTTTTCATTTATATTCTCTTTATTTCCTAAAAGAGCAGGATTATTTATATTGTGTCAAACTTAACGATTTCGTCGTTGAAAACGGTTTCATTTAAGAGCACACGTCAAACGCATTAATTATAATACATTGTATTGAGGGCTTAGTGAAGTTCACTATGGCAATGTGAAATCGCGTGCTGTGCTGTCAATGGATTGAAATGAAATAAATTGTGGTGGTCGAGCCTCCCGCGGTGGCCGCCGCGAACGTGCAAACACGCTCGCCTTTGCTTGATACTATTTTGTTAGGTGGAATTGTAGGTGGCGACAATCGTGCGACTATGCTAGGGTACTTGGGTGCGACAGTCGTGCGACTTTATTCTTATTCAGGCTAAAGGCTTCATATGCTTTATTGTGATAAACACTCATTTTTATTAATATAATTTAAGAAAAAGTAATCAACGAACGATTCAATTCATCTCGATACTTCTAACTGGCCTTCGATACACAGTTCACCACTATTTCTAAGGTCTGTATTATTGTTGTACTAGTGTTCCTTTTTTGAAATATATATCATATTATATTATATTTCTATAAAAGTTCCTATCTGATATTAAAATTTACACACAATATGAATAAAATTAATGAACAAATCGCCGAGCCGCACGCCCACACAGCACCCTAACATTATCCGCATGACTCGCACAACTGTCCCTGACCATTGTTTCCTTCATTCGTAGAGCAAATATTGAGGCAGGCTCATTCAATCGTTTGCAAACACACCTACTGGGTGGCGGCTAACAATGCGCTTCCACGAAACTCCGTGACAACACTTCAAATATAGTGATTATACTCTAATTGTCTACACACCTGGACTTCTATTTAGATTTTAACGCGAACATCGTCTTTAGCAAGTGCCAGTCTAATCGCTGGCCACTCATTGTACTTGTCAAATGGATGTTATTTCGCATCTGTGTTTGTTTTTTCGAGCTCTGTACTTCTTTCTCTTTGTATAGGTACCTTCTAATAGCATAGATCGCGTATGTATTTACACTGCATCTTGCAGACCGCCACGCAGCTCGGGATGACAAATCTCAAATACCTAGTGAAACTTTTGTTGGAGCGGTGATTCGCCTGATGGTAAGCAATCACCACCGTCAATGAAAATTCACTGATGTAGGGCCCCTGCAAATGCGCTTCCTGCTCTTATGAGATAAAGGATAAGTAAAGGATTGACGACAGGGCTAGAGCAAGGAAGAAAAAAAAATGAGGAACGGGCCTCCGGCTTCCCCATTCTCCGACCTAAACATAATATCATTTGCTCATTGATCTTCCATAGGACTACGCTATCTTTCTCGGTGCGAGCTAGCCTAATTCATGCTCGACTCCCACATGTTTTAAAAGTAATCTAACTTTTAGTCAAGTATAATTAAACGTTACATTTTATTTTATGTTATAATTCTTGTGATTAATGAGTAACAACACAAATTCCAGGCAAAGCTGAATATCACTTGCCACTTATTTCAATGGAATATAACAAAAATATATGCATAAGGAATTATGTACATCTAATCCTAATAAAGCATAATATTAACTAGCAATCCGCTTCGGCTTCGCCCGTGGTATATATAGCCTATAGCCTTCCTCAATAAATGGGCTATCTAACACTGAACGAATTTTTCAAATCGGACCAGTAGTTCCTGAGATAAGTGCGTTCAAACAAACAAACAAATTCTTTACATTTATAATATTAGTATAGATGTTGTACTATGATTAATCCAGCGGCTTTACACGCGCATAAATCAAAGCTAAACAAGAGAGTAATTGGAGATACCCCTTCACTTCCCCCCGTCTTTCCTTCCTTTCTATTTCTATTCCAAAAATCATCCAGCCAAAGAGACTGTAGTTTACACATAGACAAATTTGCACATTTATAATTTAAGCGTGGATTAACATTCTATATTTGAAAAGATAACAATCGAAAAAAACCATTTAAATATGTCAACAATCAGGATTATGTTTGTCTGTATTACCACTAAATCTGTCATTATTGAAATGAGATACGATAAAATGTTGAAAGCACAATCTGCGAGATAACATTTTAAGTTAAGTGTTTGTTTATATGTATTTACAATATTTGAACCCCTTGACCTCTATTCAATAGTGTTTAGTGTACATTAATATGTTTAAATTAAATATGGTTTTAGATAATCTTTAGAATTGCAACATTGTTTAACAATACATTATTAGTAATTAATTTAATAATATACATTAATCTGATAACTAAAAAGAAAAAGTGATGGTAAATTTTGCGGTAGAGGACAAGTAATAAATATTGTTTGTAATTATAATATATATACACTTTAGTTGAGGATATTATAATATCGTCGAAAAAACTGATCACGTCATCCCATATTAATTTTTCAATCAAATCAACAATGTTATTCCGAAAGCGCGTCTCCAAAGCTCGCGCACAATTTAACGAAATAAATATAAATTCATACATAATATTTGTTGCCTCTAGCACAATAAATACAAACCTCTTGTATGTCATTCAGAATATCGACTTATAGTTACGAGGAAGATGTCTTTTGTGATCTCCAAATCTCAACAATGACAGCGGACGATGCCTTTTGGCCAATGTTTGGTTAGCTGCGCGTGTATTGTAGTAGAAATCAATTTACGATAATTGTCATATATTATGAAATAAATATGATGCTTTATACCGAATCTTTTGTGGACCGTGCCTCCGAAACGGTCTTTCCCTTTCAATTTTGTGCATTCGCCGTAAATAATTTTTATATTTTGCAAAGGAAATCATCCGTGCGTACGAATGGTACGGCATTTGACAATAATTATAAGAAAGGAGTTCATACCATAGAGGATATTAGGCGGAACGTATTATATAATGTCAAGGAATGTTATCTTAGCTTGTAAGCAGATGTTAGACATGAAATCTACAAGATCATGGTGTAAACAAATTTTATGTAACACCTTCCTATAGAGTAATTTTATATATAACGAATGAATACGTACTTACGCTATATTTGAAAACGATACTGTTAAATTTGGGATGGAAAATTAACTATACAAGATCATCAGATTACGATTAATATTTCTATGTCTCAATTATTTACAACTCAATTTTGAGTTGCAAATAGTTACGTAAGCATGTACCATCACATAACATTAAAACTCTAAAGAGAAAGCGTTAAGAACGTTGTTAAAAAAAAAATAATTCAATTACATTAAAATTTTTAAAGATCAATTCAAGCTCACTTCAAATTAAACGTCAAAACTGTATAATGATTCTAACAGTTTTGACGTTCTACTGCGATTAATAGGTACAAACTATAAATCACAAAAGTACAAGTAACAAAATCATAAGTAAAAACGTAGAATGTTCTATATCAGATACAGTGAGCATGCTCAATATATCTGATATAGTATATAATCTGACGTTCAACATTAGAGTAGACTCGCTAGTTAAAATTCTTACCCTTCCCGCTCTTGCAGTCATATTGCTACAATGTATTCATTGATTTGATATATAATGTAACAAACGCTAAAGGCTAACCTAACCTTACCTTATAACCCTAACTAGCTTGTCGCCCGCGTAAGTAAAGTAAAATTACCATGCCTATATCTCTAACCATCTGACTATCCCCAGACACAAATAGCATAATATCATAACGTCCCTCCGTCACGACGGTAAGGAAAGATAAACAAACAAACCGCTTTTATAGTATAAGTAAGCATAAAATATAAATGGCAATATGGCCTTCCCCGTGATGCATTTTATTTTGCAGGGATACTCCCATGCACACAATGTGAAATTGCTAATATATTATAAAACTATTATTATAATATATTCGTGACGTTAAATGTGTTGTAAATGATTATAGTTTGTATTTAATTAAAAAGAGATTACCAGATCTTTTATAGTGGAGAAATCTTGTATAGATTACGCACGGCCACGAAAGAAGCCGCGGGTTATGTCTGATTCCTACCAACTAAAACCTCTCTATATTCCATGGAGACCCTTCAATGAAGGGCCACAGGAGCTGGTTATTAAATAGGTACCTACTTAAGTCATGTTGAATGAATTATGTATCTTATATATTAATTACAACACAATCTGAACAGAGACCTAATTGTATAGAATCAATTATAGAACGAAACGATTGAACAATTTGTTTATTCATAATGTTAAATCAATTATTAAAATATTATTTAAGGTTCGGGTGGTTCTATAACAAATTCTTATATAAAGATTCTTCCCGCCAAATTTCGGCTCTATAAATATTGGGTTGAAATATTGAAAACAGATTATACACAATTTAATTCTTTGCTATAGACCTTTAAATTGTTATTCCTCTTACAACAACAATATAAAATAATAAATTATGGATATTATTATCCGAATGAATGGGCGAACGCGTTAAAATTGCCTTTTAAAACGAATTTGTCTCCATTTTAAACGCTAAAGGGTCCATTAAACGTTCTTTTGTGCTATTAATAGTGAGATAGTATACAGAGTGTTCCTCGTGATGCAAAATAAAACCAAGGTTTTAATTAACAGCGAACGTTATAAATCTTTAAATAGATAAATCTTATCTGAAGGTACTTTTTTATTACTCTTTTTTTATTTAGATTTATTAAAAAAAATACTCACCTTTTTCACGAAATATTACTTAAATATTAGCAAAAAGCTAAAGCGGTTTGAAATTGTTAGAACTAGACTAAATTTAACGGGGATACATCAGCATTCAAACAAAAATAAAGAATCATCAAAATCGGTTCACCCAGTCGAAAAGTTAAAGTAACAAAGTCAATAAATACAATAACAAAACCGAATGGAAGTTAAATAATTACAGTAATATAATAACATGTATCCTCCTCCTCTTTTACAGTACAGCAAAACAAATAAAGTATACACCCTGTATAACCATCGTTTAGCGAACGACAGATACAACAAAGAAATTAATGTCATCAATAAGTATGTAGAAAATCTTTAGCAATATTTCGTACGGTTGAATGCATCTTTTTAAGTGATATTTACCGTAAATTTCATCTTGACTTTAATATTGTATAACGAGACTATTATATAATTCTAAAAGTGCTATAAAGTTCTTTAAAGATAGCTTTTAATTGCTGCATATTGTACATCGTACTAATGTTTTTAATTTGAAAAGACGAGCGTTAAAGAGAATTTTAGTCTATATATACGATTATCATTATTTTTAAGTAAGCAACTGCACACCTATTTATGATAATTGATCCCAAATAAAATATCATTAGAAGTGTTGTATATTGTGATAGTTAGAGCAATAAAGAAATAGCAACAGTTTAATTGTATTAAAGAAAAATAAAGAGGTTTTGTTTAGTACGTGTATTTGTTTGTCATAATCTAGAAACACATCTATTGGGTGTAATGGTAGATTTGCCTTTTATTGGATTTATCTAATTTGATCAAATCCTTATTTTTCTTTTCTTTGTCTATTCTTTTCTATTTGAGAAAAAGTACTAATAAACAAACAATCTAACTTCATCTTCAAGTGTATTTATTAACGCTACACTTACTAATAATTTCTTAAATAATAAAATATTGCCAAACACACATCTTTTGATGACCATATTATAAAGTAAGAGGTCTAACATGGACCTTATGTAACATATTTTTCTTTTACATTGTAAATATTACGTATACAGATGTTCTCAACGTAATGTTCTACTAATCTCATATTCTGTCAACACAGCGGGACACCCATTCACAACATGCAAGACTATGGCCATAAACAGAGATAGAAAAAAAGTGACAGTTCTTAAGGCGTCGGTAGGTACTAGCTCAATTTTCCCGAGTCAGGATTTTCGAGACGAACAATACTTTCTTATCTGATGATCGAACTTATCAAAGGATGTTATCGGTACATCTCGACGGCCGTAATCCGAACGAATGGACAATAGACGACACGTGAGGGTCTGGCAATTGGGCTATTGGAGCGTCTATTTGTTGCTGTTAAATAGTGCACACTTGGGTTACACACGGACATGTCTGTTCGATATATAATGCAATGGTATGAGAGTTGACTATTTGAGAGTCTAGCAAATTAGTGAGCGAAATAGAGACGTTTCTGCAATGTTCCTGTTAATATTGAATGTAGAATAGACCTAAAATAAATATTAAAAAACGACACCTAATATATGGCACATAATTTTACAAATAAAATTCCTAATATTATATAAATGAAATTTTGTCTAAAGATCGTTTGAGACCCGAGAAAGGACATTGAATAGGTATAGTTTTTATCCCGGAATTTCCACATGCATGACAAGTGTGTGGGAAAACCTCCGGGACTGTCTGTATTTAATTCTGAATACGTGAGCGAAGCTGCGGTTGAACAGCTAATTTTTTACTTTAATGAGTATTTAGCTTTGATATGCCGATATAATAACATAAGTTATTCCTTAGTAAAAAGGTTAACCATTTTGTTCCATTCTTTCTATGAAATTCATTAAAAATATATACTATATCTATAACAGCTGTTGTCGCATACCTTTAGTTTGATTATTCCTTTAACGTTACCACGTACCACATCTGACCAAGAACAGTTATCGCCATAATAAAACAGTTTTACAAACATTTTCATCCAGTTTTCTAAGAACCCGAATCTCCTGACCAAACAACACACCATTACAAAGAATCTAACCAAATGTGTTACGAGGCGTGTCCCATTTCTGGTATGAAAAGCCTCAAGTTCAAGGCGTGATTAGGCGGAGTCGAGGGTAAGACTCTAACAAGTTCCCGGAATGAAACCAATTTGTTTGATTAATTATATAGGCGGACGTTTTGAGTGTTACACCGAATTGTATGATGTGTCATCGAGTTTAACGTACGTTTACATAAAGCCGAGTTATACTTGATGACACTTGACTAAATTACATGAAAATATATCATATTATTTTATTTTATACTGCACATTGGAATACTTTGGTTTATAATAAGAACACTGTTACGTTGATGAGTAATTTGTCTTGTGCGTAATAAATTTACACATGATTACAAAAGTTAGTTTGTATTTTTGTACATGTTGCACAGATGAAAAGACTTCCCTTGTTAAAGTCATTGCTTTTGTTTTTAAATGAAGCAATGTTACAAATAAAATAAATCGTTATTTACGACGAATAGGCGTATTTCGCTTATTAATGACTTTAGAAATCCAATATTTATCAAACTATTTTATGAAATTGGTTTGTTTAAAAATATAATGAGTTGATGTTTCTTTAACAACCCGCGCGAAGATTTGGGCGGGAAACAGAATTGGGCGGAACATTCGAGAATCCATTAATTCTTGCTTTTGGATAATTATCTTAAGCAGGTGCTATGTGCTTTTATAACATGTAATTATCTTGCGAGGCAGTATGTTTTTACGAAAATGTTAATTGCCGTGCAAATTAAAATTGAAATTATAAATATTGGTAAAACTTTTATTGGACTTTTTTAGTTTTCCTTTGCAAAACAGTAAATGATGTTTTTAATTGTATTCTAAACCAATCATAAAATGCTATATCAAGTACTAAAATAGTATTAACGTCAAGGCTACGACAACTTATGAAACTAAAAAAAAAATAGAATCTAGAATACTCTTACACCAAAAAACTTATATCAAATATTTGTGCTATCGTTTCTTAGCATTGCGACCTTCCTACTAAACAAACTTCGGTATAATCTGCAAACAAATTACAATATCATAATTAAATCTCTCGAAAAGCCCTTAGAACTAGCAAATATTGAAAATAGAATTAATGTATTAGTTTCCAACAATAAGCTCTGAACAATATAAAAACTGCGATCACAATGGCCCCTATTTATCGTTACTCATATTATAAATGTGTAAACCATTTAAATATCGTAGTATCAATAGAATGTTTCTTTATGTTATGGTGAACCGACTTGGCCGTGATGTTTCACGCACATTTTATTTTTCAATACAATGATTATTCTATAGAACTGCATCAATTGAAAAGCGACTCTAAAGTGAACGTGATGAAATTCTAAATTTGATAACAAATTGTTACTATCGTTCCAGAATCGGATTTTTTTGAAAAAGGACCATAAGATGATAAAAATAGATTCGAAATTCCAATGCTGTCAGTTTCGCAAAAGAGGCTTTCATAATGCATCTAAACTTATACGCATTGTCGATAATCATTGAAGCAAACACTTGTTATTTTAAGAGATCATCCATCCTTAAGGCTTTGCATTGAGTTCCGTACAAAGAGGTGTATAATGTATTATTTATAAGGCACACTTGGAAGGCATACTCCGTCTTTGTGAAGTATACGAAATACGACACAAGTAAATTGTCCCGTATCATCAATCAGAGGAATTTCTATACAATTGCCGAGCAATATTGTTACGGTTTTACGGAAGTTTTTCATAAATATGTGCATTGTTGTCATTTCTGTAATTGTGGAAGAGTTTTAGTACTTATTTTCAGGTGAAATATGGAATATAGACATATATTTACTGCATTGATATTTTTTATTAGCTCATTATTCATGTTACTTGCACTCATATATATGTTTTATATAAATTGCATTAAAAATTTTAAATAATGCCTAAAAATTCGTTAATTTTAAATAAAACGATTAGCTTGTTCATTAATAATCAGAAAAATAAATTGCATTAACACTACAACTCTTGCATATAGATTGTAATTTCGCATCAATATTCACTTACTAACAAAAACTGTTCCATTTACAAATACATTTTAACCTCCTTATTAGACTATTTATTAAAAAGGTTGTCACGAAAACACAAAAAAAGGTATCTTACAAAAAAATGACTCACAATAGGCTCGCTAATCTGACGGGCCCACGATTTCTTTGTAAGAGGAAAAAAATAGAATTCTATAACTTAGTAACCATTAAATAAATTCCCGTTTATAAAAAAAAAGGATTGACGACCAACCAACCACTTTTAAATATTTGTGCATATGGCTTCCGGCTATTTGGAGTGGGTTATGCTAAAAAATGCTAAAAAGACCCTTTTTTGTTCCAGCCGAAATGTATAAAATTTGATTTATGATTGATGCTCTATGTGGAAATACATAATGGCCTGTCCTCAGAATAATACAATATTAAGCCGAATATATTACATCCTTGAAGGCAATTTAGAGGCTCGAGTAAAAGAATATATTATAGTGCCTTGGCTTTTCTTAAGAGTCTCAGATTAAAGGCATTGTAATCCATGTAAAATTCGTTCTACAGTCAAGAGTTTTATATTTTTATTTAGATACATGATAACATTAAAAGCATGGCCTTAAAATGTTAGTTGACCGGGGAAACTTCCTCCACTTTATTGTAATGAAAAGTGTGAGTACTTATATTAAATAACACTGTAATATTTTCATAAAGTACCTTACAATATTTAGTGAAATAATTTCAACATATTTGCATATTCAATATTCGATCCTTTCAAGGAATTTTACACACACATTAAGTAACACACACACTAAAACATTAAAACCTCATTCCTTATTACTTACTCATGAAACAAGCACACAGTCTCGCGAAATTCCTTAACCACTTACTAATTATGAGGATAGAAACAAAACATTAGTCACAAAGGTATAATTTAGCGAAATGTCGCGTGCTCCCGAGAAAACCCAGGTAGCTCGTAACATGTTATTTATTTTTATAATTATTATAAAAAGTAGCATTTGCTGCATGCCATTAAAATATTGCTTTTTTATAATTTCTCACATAAATGGCAACCTTACATAAGTTTTTTTAAGGGTAACTAATTTGCTTAAAACACAAAGGCACTTTAATCGCAACATAAGAAGACTCGGGAAATCGTATTAATAATTTTAAAATGAGAATTATAATTCAGTTAGTTTGTAACTAATAAAATAACAGTCAAGTTAATATTCGTAGTAGATGTTATGTAATTATTTTTAATTACTAGATTAATAAAATGCATAAATTCAGAGTATTAAGCTAACTCTAACTTATAATCATAAATACAATATTATCCCGTCACAAATATGATTGTAAAATCTCTGTTTCCATTCACCAATATTATTGCTTTATATATTCTATACACATTTTCTTTCTTCTCCATGGTTTCAAGAAGTAACGACTTAAGATGTAATCAATGTTCAGCTTCAGGCTCACAGGGAAGTCCATTGAACAAGTCGAGATTTAAAAGAGCACGAATTGCGGTAACCGTACAGAACTAAATAGGAAGCGAAACTAATAGAAAGATAACAAAGCGTGCTTATTTGCAGCCCCATTGAAAACCTAAGACCATGAAACAGAAACAGCCCTATTGAGGGCCACGTAGGCTCCGTCAAAGGATGCAAAGAATTCATTCAAGGAGCATAAAATTTACAAGAACCTAACATTGCAACCAAACCCTTGTATTGTGCCGAAAGGTTCCGTAAGCTGTAAAAACAATCTATAAACGTTCATAAAGGTTTTAGGTGGTTTCCGAACGTAATCCTTTTGAAAGTGCGCCGGCGCGATCTTTATTTTCAAAACAGTAGAAAATCCTTTTTCGATATCAATTTGCCGCTTGGATTACCTTTTAGTTCCTTTTATTAGCGCCTTGTGTGTTTTTGCTTTGCTCAAAAGAATTGGCACCTTTTTAAGAATAGGCGGTGGAGGCAACCGGCACCATACAAACAGAAAACTTTAAAAGTATCATAATCAGTACATACAAGGAATCATTATTAAAATAAATATATTTGAAGCTTCATTAATAATGCATATTTTGTGCCTCAGTAGATACTTGATATTTTAATAAAATAAAAGCATTTTTTCTCATCAATTCAATTCACAAAGTACTTTTTAGAATTTGGATAATAAATTATGTAAAACACAAATTGTTTGTTGTTGATTTGTTTGTGGTGTTAAATAAATATTCTTTCTCTTTCTTATTGTTCAAATTTGTATAAAAATAAATGTTCCAACATGAAATTTTCATTTAAACAAAACCACAACTCAAATAAGTCGGTACCTTCACAGAAACCTCCATAAATATAACAGCTAAACACATAACTGTGTAACACGATTTCCCGCCAAAAAAAAATCGAATAGAACGGAATGCACAATCCGACCACGCCTACAAGTGCATTCAGACAGGAACAATTCAACGCATCTTCTCCTATATTTGGTATTTCGCATCTGGTCTTCCACAATGAGTTTCCTGTTCGGATTACGAGATACGTATCTTATATCGCCCGGGGACATAGACTTCTTTATAGCATCGCGAATTCAATTCGCAAGTGTGATTGATTGTATAGCCGCCTATCTACGCCCAGCGCCCGTATTTCATAAATAAGGCGTTATGTATTGTAAAATGTTAATAAGCTTGCAAGATAACAATGATTTGTGAATGGAATCGGGTGTTTGAATGCAAAATTGACTATAATATGTACTACTAAGTATATATGGATGACGCAAGATAGAAATAAATGTAGTCTCTTATTCTCAAGATTCACTTTCGGTATTCACTAAAGTAAATCAGTAACTAAGTATGTAACTGTGAATCCAAGTCGTCACTCTATAACAATAAGAGTTCTCATTTATATTTTAATGAACTACTACTATTTAAATACATTTCATACAGACTATAGATATAACAGGTCTCGACAATTGTAATCCTTGTTGAGTTAATACCTTAGCTACAACCAAAATAACATTATGTATTGCGATCATGTAACAATATTTGATTGTTTACTTGAAGGACTTGATCAAATCTACAAATAACTCTTAACATTTAATAAAGTAACGCCAAAAATGATATGTGAGGATCGCTTTTTTCTTAACATTAATAAATCTATTATGGCTCACGAAAATTAATGAAATATAAACGTTAAACTAACGATAAATACACATGTGGCGCGAACACTCAAGCCGAAAGTTCACAGTCTAATTATGAAAAATAAGACATACTTTGCAGTTCACATGTTCTCGTTTAACACGTGCTGTCAATTTTTTTTCTCGAACATTCCTGTAAATATTAATTCTGGAATTGAAAAAAACACTAATTGCTTTTTGCTCGTCAAATGTTTTTGCGTCGGTTCATAGGTTCGTCTGTATCAGTAAATGTGCGTTTTGTCAGAGAAAAGTGTCAAATTACGTGGCACGAGATGAAAGATACGAGTAGGGTTGACGATTTGTTAAATTATGTGTTATTTCTTAAGACTAGGTACTAAGACTTGCGGAAATAAGTGTCTGTTTAGATCATCTGTGATTAAGACTAAAATCTGAGACTTACGGAAAATAGTAATAGAAATTAACAGAAGTTGAAATGAAATCATGATACATAATTTTCAGGAAATATTTAATATTTATTTGTATTGTTTTCAAAACAAATTAAATTTAATGTCAAGAAAATTACTAAATCATATTAGGTAACAAAACCTTTTTTGCTATAAATTTTGCGCACGGATATCGCCGCTTAATTATATCCCTAATAGATAACCATCCATTTATTAAAATAAAAGCATTAGTTAATAAATTAATATTAAATGACAGCCCTGCACCATAACTGCGTTTGTTTTTTGCGCATCTATTTTTAGTTTTTCGTAAAGATTTCGCTCTGATATAATAAACACTGCAACTGTTTCATTATATATACCTTAAATCCTTACTATAAACGAAATCTTATGCAATACACATAAGGTTAAAAATTCAATATACGCTTGAACTTCTTTAGACCTTACGCAAGCATTTACTAATATGCAATGGGTAACTAAACGGAAAGAAGCGGCAGATAAAACCCCGACAAGTTGTAGAAATATTTCCAAAATATTTGTTAGGGAAGCCGCGCCAGGCCCAAGTGGCAGTCCTATTCGTTTGTTCGCATACAATCGAAATACCGAAATTCTGTCCTTATTATAATGCTTGACATATGACAGAGATATGTTGTTAAAGGAAGTTAATAGGTGGGCCTTTTAATTGACTTATGGATATTCTATACAACAGATAATTACCAATGCATTTGTGTATAAAATACACCTTGTTTATTTATAATTTTAAGTTTAAATATAGGAAGTCTTGAAAGTTTCGCCTGTTTGAGATAATGTTCGCGTAAAAGTTATTTGAAGGTTAATTAATTTGAGTATAAAATTTTATGTTTTATATAAACATTTTTAAATATAGAACTTGCTGGTTTTTTTCAACTTTGGATTTGTATCGCAATTTTACTGTTTATGCATATTTCAGAAATCATTTTTAAACAAATAATTCCCGCCATTATTAGATGAATAAATATTTGTTTTTAATCATTGCGACCTTTCAAAGAAACTGCCAACTTTATTTTGCAAACTTTGAAATCGCTTTACACAAATATTAAAGCCGCCCAACAATAAAAACCATACAGTGACGATAAAGAAAATTAATTCAGGCATAAATACATTATTCGGTTCAGAATCACATTGAATGGCATACAATTGTAACTCTATACCCACCGGTAGAGATGGTGTCTTCGAGATAAGCCCGGATTTAAGATCGCCTTCGGACAAAGCTGTACATTGCTTCACGTGCTGGCCAATCTTTATGACTTATATAGCTTGCTTTAAAGAAAAGTAAATTTAAAATTTTCATTTAATGATTAATTTTCATGAAGTTATAACGGTATACATATAATAATATACGAACGTAACGTAGTATAATCGGATTAAAATATCATACTTTATTAGATTGCAAGAACCGTAAATTACAAATTAAAACATTTATGTAATTTTAAATTAAATTATGTATCAAGTTTATTATTTATATTACTCAGAAAATGTTCACTACTTATTTACTTATATATAGCAAAGACTAGACTAGACTTTTTATTTAAATATAGCTAATTTCTATCTCACATATTTCTGATGAAACTGATATAATTCATAAAAACATAAACTCAAGCACAAATACATAACTCTCTCCTTGTTTAGTAAACAATGGGACATAATTTGACATCGCAAATAACGCAACGGCCGGAGCATATTATAACGAAGTTACACAACAAATAAATAGCGTGTCTCTAATCTATAATCTTTGAATAATACAAAATATTATGTCGTCATTGTGACCCAAGATGGTCGATAAACATGTTTCCATCGCAAAATATTTGATAAAAATCATGATAATCCCGTTTTAAAAGGAAGTATTGGCGTCAAGTGTAGCGTGACAGGATTATGATTTTGTGCAAATGCATATTATACAATGGCTTCTATTATACGATATTGTGAGACGGATGACTAGATGTTTGCACAAATATTATGTTATCTCGCATCTTTTGAACAACTACCGTGTCGCCGCCGACCGAATTTCAACCATGAACCTGATAAAAAACGAAAGCATGTATGTACTTACATACAAAGTTTTCTTTGTTCTTTATGTGTTGTGAGAATTACAGATTTGTAATGTTTATGCATAATATGTACCTATATATACAAATATGTACATACATAACACAGTGCATAAGAATACTCGAATTATATTAAGGAATAAATAGCAGACGAGTCGTCTCCGATTATGAAATATCACAGACCTTCGCCCGATTAGTATTCTTCCTTGCTCATCCAAGATCCTTGAAAAAATAGCTCAGAAGCAACTAATGA
>NC_052106.1:5911241-5937296 GCF_012273895.1 Zerene cesonia | reverse complement strand
GGTTTTTGTGTATGTGCGGTGCTGTGTGTTTATAGACAATAAATTTATTTCTTTCTTTCTTTCTTTCTTTCTTTCAAATACTTTATCCGATCTGGACCAAAAAGTACTCGTCATAATAGTGGATTTCCTACAAATCATTCCAATACTTTATACAACATATATATAAATATATTAATTAATAATAAATTATATTAAATTTGTACACTACAGTATACTTATAAAGAGGTTTATTGTAAATTGCGTGAATTTGTAACGTTGTAGGGGATTATCTCTAGATATACTGAAACGATTTTAATTTTTCAATCAATACATAGCCACGTTATCTACGTAGTCATAGGCTATATTTTATATTGTTTTTATTTGGTTTTGCTCAATTGTGGCTAAAGCTTCGTTTGACGTTATCTATTTTAATTTAATATAATTTTTAAGATAACAGTGACCGCTGTAAACATAAAGCAGAGGCTACTTAAAACATTACAAAATTCCATCCAATCCAAACATTCTTCACAATTTTAAAAACTTCCAATTCCCGTGAAAAGTATCAAGATATCCCTAAATGGAGGCTTAATGCGATCAAACCGAACCAACATTTCACAAGATAAGTTGTAGACAAACCCATCTGATAAGCGATTGTTATCACAGCCACCCCCATCAGTTAGCCCTGTAACTAACACCACGGAGATGCATCGATAAGGACACACAATTTATTATACTTAAAAGGATTTTGAGGATTACTGCAGCTATATAGTTTATTTGGTCGTTGTGTAATTAAAATGGGTTGACCACCGCGTTGGTAAAGTGTGGCTATAAACATTTATTTATAAATACGAAGAAATTAACATAAGTAGGAATATGTCCGTTTAAAGAATTCGCGACTTCACAGGACGGAAAAATAGATAGTCCGAGGTTTCTCCCGCACATTTCCTAGGTTCCGTGGGTTTTCCGGGATACTATTCCCATGTCCTTTCTCATCCAAAACTGCATCTGTATTAATTTCACAAAGTTTTACACAAAGCTGCTCAATCAATTAAAATAATGAAGTACGTATGTCATCTGTCAACTCAAATACCTAATATGCTCAAACAGTTTTAAATTACTCCATAAATTTAAAACTAATTTAATAAACATCCTTAAATATCACTCATTTCATTTAGGTGACATTTACTTTAATCTTTATTCACTTTAGTAAGCAAAAAAGTCGGAATACGTGTGGGACTGAAGTAATTAAATTAAAATTAAGCAGCTACATCAACATATCTTTCAGCTCAACGTTATTTTCAAACGAAGATGTGACGATACACGATGCGTTTCAAATTAGGTTGACGACTGAAATTTTAATCTGTACTAATATTATAAAGCTGACAAACAAATTCTTGTTTGTTTGTTTGAACGCGCTAATCTCAGGAACTACTGGTCCGTTTTGAAAAATTCATCCAGTTTTATATAGCCCTATTGAGGAAGGAAGGAATGAAATTTTTACTTAACAGAAGAAATATTTTTATAAGTGTTTCTCATACAAAAACACAATCTCAATGTATTGTAGTTTCGGAATGAATAATTATGTCCGATATTTGGCAATATAATTGATGTTATGTAATATCAATTAAATAACATTGAACCAAATATATTTCTAACATAAACAATGTAAGGCGAAAAACGCAATGATTCATATGCCAGAAAAAATCCAAAATACGTAGTTGAAAAAAAAGGTTCGAAAGACGCAAACAGAAACAAATGGTCATGTATCAGAACACGTGCTGATGTCGTGATAACATTTTCGAAGTCATGACGGAATGTGATGCGGATGGTTGTCAAAGTTTTTCTAAAAAGATACACAATCCACGATTGGTTCATATTTTTAATTAACGTCATTAAACGTCATTAATGATTGTTTTTTTTTTTTAATAATTCGAGTCAACATCTATTTAAATCAATATTGTTTGATAGACATTATAACCAGTGAGCAAGATAAATATATTGATGCATAGGTACTACAATAAAAACTTATTCTTCTATGCCAAGTTTTCAAATATAAATATAGTAATTAAGAAGTTATAAATAAATGTTCCCTTAATATTGTCTTTCTAAAATTCTACGCAGAGCATGGAGTGTTACAATAAAATTGACTAACGTCAAAAACTCAAGTCTCCAGATCACAAAATCAGATTTTATAACACGTGATATGTAGAGTTTTTATCCGTTGAAAAAGCTGAGTAAAAAATGGTGGTGAGCATCCCCGCGGCCCACTATTATCTTTGAACACCGAAGTCATTTTAGCCATAATAAGATAACATTTAGGGAAGACAGGGCCGTTGGTTCTCAAAGTATTCACAGTCACCACATAGAAAATATCATAAATTTGGTTTAGTAAATACATTTTATTGTAATGGACACAAAGTTCATAATAATTGTATTTTAATATAAAATGTGTCTAATAAAAATTATCTAATATTTAATTGGCATACTGGTTACACAATCAATTATATTTCTAGTTTATATGATCTTTAAAACTATCAAACGTTCATGTATATTGAAGTTGAACTAATAACCAATATGCTAATACCGTTGCCTTTGACGCTTTTGAGATATTTCCAACGGCAAAATAGACTAATAAATATATAATATTCTTATATGGCCACATCGTACCTCCGGGACTCTTCAAACTTTGGGAACCCAACTTGCGATCACGTCAGCGGACCTGTCGCTCGTAAGAGGGAACAGGTACGGGTTTTTTGTTCGTTTTTGCGCGCGCGCACGTGTGCGCCGCCCCTTAATTACCGACGCATACCATAAACAGATCTTTACGCTCCCTTAAATAAATCTTCGAGGTGATTTTTTTTTTTGTTTTCTTAGGCCCGTAATTCTGGAACACGATTTTCGGTTTACCGAGGCTGAGGTCCGTTAGTGATGGATGGTGACTCTTTGTTTTCACAGATTGAACCCGTAATCCTTTGGTGAGCCGGCGGATGTTCGGATGGTCTTCGGAGTCTTGGAATTAGCGACTGGTGTGTAATTCGTAGAATTAAAAAAACAAACTGAACGGTTTCTTGTCGACAGGTTGCATAATTTACAACTCACAAAATTGTTCTTACATCTTGACATGAACTATGCATGAAAACTTTCTAGAACAACGTCCTTCAATCGCGGTAAGTTCGATCTTCTATCACACAAAATTATTACAGATTAATAGTTATTAATATACCTGTTTTACCATCACTAACGAGCTTGCTTATAAATCTAGATAAGTATATAATTTTATAAATAATTTTAACAGTTTATCATTGAATAAGTTGCAAAATATATATCTATTCATTTATTTATTTTTTTATCGTGAAATATTCTTAGTCCAATTTTATACGGTAATTTAATATAAAAAAGTTTGGTTTAAACTTTGAAGATAATCTAAATAGCGCAATTAATTAATCATTGATTTTAGTACTTATGTATATATATAAACTGGCTTTTACCCGTGACTTCGGCATTATAACTGAAGGCACACAAAACATTTCAAACAAAATAAATAAATAAAATAAAAATTTTGTTCAAATCGTTCCAGCATTTACAGAGAACTTCAATGACAAACATAAATATGCAATATAATGATAATGAGTCATTCTTAATTATAAAGAGTTATCTTAAAAGGTCGATTCTAAACAAGAATGGAGCCGAAGCAAAATGATCTTAAACATGACATTGCTATCTGTTACCACCCCGGGACCTTAAAGATTGCAGCCACCGCTGTCAAAGATAACTGGTTTTTTATTAACAACCTTATAAGGGAATTTCATAGAACCACTTGTATTTAGTCCTAGCTACAAAAGTGAACTATTTTAAGGTATCTATCAATGTTTTTTGATATATTTTATTGCATGATTTAATCGAGATTAGTATTGGAATAATAAGTTTGTCTGAAGTTATTTACTTGACAATTACTTATGCCAATTATAACCAGAATAAATATTAATAGAAATACTTCACATGTAAGGCTAAATTTGGGAATGCACTTTTATGATTAACACAATCTTAATTTGTATTATATATAAATAACAAACATTTACAGTAAGACACAATACAAAAATAAACTCTCCGTCAAAATGAAAAAATACCGTTTCCGCATAATGTGCAAAAAATTACAATTATTCAAAATTAAACAAACATTGAGTTTATCGAAATCCCCCTTTTAAAACCTCCTATCGAGCATTTTATATGTTACGATAAACCTCTACCCGGTATGTTTGTCTCAAAATTTTTTATCGCTATTATTTAAGGGTACGATAACATGACTTCCTTTGATTGCATTAGTTATACAAAAAGATAAGTTGTTTGAAGTGTCCGTTTTATTATTATTACAGCCATATAAAAGCCCACGAAGAAAATGTTTTAAAAAGCCATTTTTTTAATTAGAAATGTATCAGAACAGGCAATATATGGCGTATATATTGCCTGTTCTGATTTATTTATTTATTTATTTATTTATCTTTGGGCAACAAACAATACAATTATTCTTATAGAATATAATATGATACATGATCATCTTTTCTGAAGAATGACGACGCTCAGATTAGTAATACTAATCAATGACCTACAAGGTTTAACTTGTTTCGTAACAACTGTGATAAAAATTAAGGACTGCAAAAAAATCTGTAGTACGTTCTTTATTCAATTAATAGAATAATGCGTAGTTTGATATAATTCTAGCTTTTTGCTTTAACATAATTTAATAATGGTTTTGTTTACTGCAATTCATTTCGATTTATAAATTATGTTTTTATGATTTCGCGCCAGCATAAACCATCTTGCATTTGTGGAAAAAGTTGAGAATGGCAATTTGCTCATTTAATCTACAAATATATTAAAAAAAACTCGCTCAATTATATCATTATAACGCAGTTAAAGGCTGACAATAATCACGAGCCTATTACGGCCCATTTACAGAACTAAACATAGACACATAATTAACTGAAAAAATCTCGTAATGGAGAGCGGAATCGGACCGCACGAGGCTGATTTTTACTATAGCAATTTAATATCGTTACGAAGAATTAACTCGAATTACGTCAATCATGTATAATTACGCGGTCTTGCTGTGAATTAACACAAAAAGGTGTTACAGCTCACGAAATTAAAATCTCATATGCGGTTAAACATATCATTTCGGACGAAAAACATCGCTTAGTGACGCGTAATTTTGTGCACTAAACGAGACGAAATTTCGACTTTTACAAGCGGCTAAGTAGCGCTGTTGAGGTTATTTATCTGGTGTTTAATTGCGTATTACGGGCTGACGTACAAATTGTTTGTTATTTTTAAATTTGGCCAAGTTAGAGCCGCTGTTCAAAGAAGAGGCTCTATCCCTTTTTGTAGATCCATAAAAATTGTATAATCACGTAAATTGTCGAAGATATGATAAAGAAAAAAAATAATACAGGCATTCAGTCGTATTGAAATACATAACAGTACAAATGATAAATGGGTAAGCAGCGTACCTATATTATATTTGTTTTATTTTTAAAATCTTATTTCCATTTAAGACATTTTGCAACGGCTTATCGTGTATATTTTCTACTATCTAAAATGCATACATTTTATTTTCATCCACGTTATTCCTCGCTATAACAAGAAATACGTAAAAAGTATACAGCTTATAAAATAAAAGACATTTTCATATTATAATACTGCAGTAACTGCATATTTTAAGCTTCAATGCCCCAATTACGATTTAGCTATAACGCGTATTAGTTAAATAATTTATGATATATACAAGGGTCTTGCTAAACGCATCCCTCTTACATTCCTGCCTCATAAAAGGTGTAATTTCCTGAACTACCTTTAGAGGTGCGTTCGGTAGTCGCCGCCCTGATAGAGGCTTGATTGATTGCAGGTTTGCTTCATCGAAAAGGGTAAAATTAGCTCAAATGAAAGGGTTAAATTACCATTCGATCACAACAAAGGGGTCATTTTTACCACATAACCAACCCTTAACTGACGTGTTAATTTTGATATAAATGAAGGTTAATAGCGCCTTATTAGCTTTTGATAGGCCACGTTTTTGTAATTTCGCTGGGAGTTGTAAAATTAACAGATAGTCCATTATGGAAGGGATTTTATTGAATACAATTTGATTCTGATAATACAGGAAGGTGCTTCATTATTTAGCAAAGCAATCTTGTTTAGAGACTGGTATTTAGTTTTTATTCCGTCTTCTATACAGTTAAGATTATTATCTTTCATTATTTAAATATTAATCCACAGATAACTAAATGAATAGAGAACGAACGACATGGAAACGGATTTGTAGAATTCTATTTATACGATAAGTGCTCAAGTTTTAAACTGATAAAAAAATAACGAAATATAAAGCAATCTACATGTAAAATTTAATTGCTGTATAAAAACCTAACGATATCTATTCTTATAAACTCTCACGGGCTACTGTAAAATCGATTAGGCGTACGTAATCAAGAAAATCTGATATGAAATCCATTATACTCGAGCTCCCAACAAAAACGCCCCATTTCATACGATATATAGAAAACCTATTAGGCTTTTATTACCTTCCAGAGCGGGACGAATCCATAATTAAAAGTAACATAATAATATCCTCAAAGACATTACTTTCCCAAATTGGATATTCAAAATAGAAAAAGATTTTAACGAGATAGAGAATGTGATTATCATTTTTTACTCCTTAACGATCTTGGCCCATCAAACTTTTTGATATAACTGCGTTTGATGTTAACAGCTTCAGAGCTCGGAGTTATTCGATAAAATGGGAGTCAGTAATTAGTGATGTATTAAAGGATAATAAGAGTGGTCTGTATCATTCTCTTTGCTTGGAACGTTTCTTGGAAAATATTTTTATATTCGATATTATACATATTTAGAGATATGAAGTATTTATAGAAACATATTTTCATGTCTGATCTAAACCTAAATAAACACAAACAAATAATATCATCCATCTAAATAATGTCCGTGTTGCTATATGGCACTTATTTTAATGTTAAAATGTTTACTTAAAAGCTGAGGAGGAAATGATAACAAGTTTTTAAACATAAAAAATATATTTCGTAATACTCTATGGTCCCTCATACATACAAAGGTATGAGTTATGAAAATTTAGAAATTAAAGCCTCTTTAACGAATGATTACACAAACGGAGTCCACGGAACCAGTCTCTTCCCGTGACCATTTTCGCCGTAAAATTTCAAACAAGTTGAAACATAGGGTATGTGATAAATAATCGCATTAAAAAATCATTTAAAAAGTCTCTAATTTCTAAATTTCCAATGCTCGCATAAAATCAAACACTAGAAAATACCAAGTTATTAGAATCCAATAAGACAACAGTTAGTAGTTATAATAAAAATACTTATAACAATATTTCATAATCTAATCACGTATACAAATGCTAAATTACGAAACCTTCTTCCTTTCAATTCGAAATTAGTTTACCTGCGTCAGTTAATTGTTCAACAACCCCTGAAATACTCTCCCCTAAATTTAACGCATTTGACAATTTTATCACACCAACTGAATGTACGTATAAAAACACTTTGAAACTTATTCTTAGTGAAATACAGTTCAAAATGAAAACACTACCTTAAGTAGATAGCATAAATAAATTTGTGAAACAATATTATACGCTGAGGTGACGAACAAGTGTACAAAGCAAAAAATAAACGATTAGGGGTGATTTATACATGGCCCTTTATTTTCCACCCTCATATTTATTGCATCAAATCACGTAACTGAAATTCCCACACTCGACTGTCAGGTGTTTTTAGATAAAAATCAAATATGTTATGCTCGAGTATATTTTTGGGATATCTTGTTACCTATTAGTAGGTCATAATAACAGATTATTATTTTTTTTTGCAAATATTGCGTAGGTGCAAAATTTTTAAAAGCAAAAGATTATGTAGTAATTATAACTTAACATATCTAGGCAAAATTTCTCTCTATGAGCAATATGCTCAGTCGAATTTAACAAGTAAAAGTATATATATTATGTCAATAACATTATCACAGTTTGATTTAATAACAATTTATAAAGCTTTGATTTATCATTTTAACATTATAGAATATTTTCATATGCATGGTAACAATCACAAAATCTATAGAAATTCTCAATTGTAATATATAATATTATAAATATACTTGCATTGAACAATAAAAATGTTTTTCCTTCTAAATGGAAAAAAGATATCACATAAGGAACTCACTATAAATTGTAAAATCACCGTAAAAATCAATTAAAAGATCTATCACAGAATACAATTAACGTACCCGACCCCCTAAATAAATTGTGACAAGTGTTATTGCAAACAATAAGTATAATAGGGGAGCCTCGACCCAACCCTGCTCTACAGGCAAGCCCACGCACTTGTCGCGCCGAGGGGTACAATACGTCACTTTTTAATATGACGCAAAGTGCATCTTCTTGATATTCTTCCAATCCATTGTTGGGACTTTTTGCTTTTCTCTTCGTGGGAAACCGAAAGCCCATGAAAATGATTAACGATTGTCAGTACTGAAATATAAAAAAGTTTAAGATGACGAATTCAAAAATGGACGTCGGCCATTAGTAAATTTTATATCTCGAAGAACTGATTACAGTCTGGAGAGAAATAACACCCTTAGCAAAGATTTAAAGAACTTAATTAGTATTTATTACCAATCTAAAATCTAAAATTACCCAAACATTCATCTAACAGTGGATAGCCGTTATTTATGTAATTAACAAAAAAAACTGATACCCCTAACTATCATCACTAATAATCTTAAAATGCCCATAATAGATATTTAATTACAGCCCCGTCCGAGTTCCACTGACCCCTTTTACACTTGTTTACATCTTCATCCCCTCGCAACCCTCAACAAACGCGCTGAGCCATCTAAATGGAATGTTTAATTCCATACGATTTAATATAAAAAAGTAGAACGCGATCGAACGCTTGCCATCTGTCGCCGTTCCGAATCTCGAATTGCCGAAAAAAAGCTCAATGTGCGAGCAACCCTGGGAACCTAGAAGCAGAGAGCATTCCCACGAACAACCCCTCAATTTTCAATAACCAAATTAGCCTTTGCGTTACCCTATTTCGGATATGAAGGAGTCGTGAATCTATTCATGTCGATAAAAAATATTCGCGCTCTCACTCATTCCACCTCGCTTTTAATATGTCGGTCCCCTTCGAATGCACGTGTTCAAAGATCGTATATTTAAACTGGTATCGTATGTGTGCGAGTTTCGATCGCTGCACCTGCCGGCGCGCGCGCACCCCATTGGCTGGGCGGACGATATCACCGCTACACTGATTTCTTTTAACTTAATTTTTTTGGTTACTCTTCGGACTTATGACGAAAAAAATCTTACATGTTTGGACCCGTAAGAGTTGAATTTTTGTGCGTAGGTGGCATTCTATGTTAATGCTTTCTTTTTATAAATAAAATGCTAATGAATTCCAGCGTAGACCCTAAAACTCGAAAGAAACATGACTTATTACGTCTTTATTACATTTTATTGCTTGATTGCTACAAAATGTTGCGTTAAGTATAAAATCAAATTAAAATCTGTACATTAATTAGGCACACTTTACCTATCATGATAGTATAGGGGGCCATTTAACACTGCACGCTCAAGTGCGCCCTAAATAGAAGGGTCGTATCGACCCCGTGTGACTTAGTGACCCCTCGATAACAATCGCATTGTCGACCACAGAGAGGGTTAATGATGAACATGTGCTATTTACCCACGGCTCGTGGTCAGCACGCGACGAATAATGCGTGGCTTAGGGCTGAAAGTAATCTTATTAGAGACATTGTTTATCATAACTTACACTACATAAGAGATTACATTAACTAATATATATTTACATTAAATAGTGTATTAAATAGTATCCATATTACAAAGAAATTGCAAATCTAGTGCTTTTTATCAATCTCAATAATTATATCTACAAAACAATAACTCAATTAGATAGACTAAAGTACTACGGCGTAGCACAACGTAACCATAACTGTACAACTCTTTAGCCGCTATTATTGTCACAGTACCTTAACCCAGATTACAATACAACATTAACCAAAATGATATGGCAGTTTCATGTTTACGAAAAACATAATAGTCGAATCTCACCCACACACGTGAGGGAGCTTTTCACGCATGCGAGGCTTTGTGTTGGGGGCGGCCCGGCGAGTATAAAACGCCGCGCGGCCGGAGCAGCCCCACATTCCCACTTGTATACTCACTCGTGACACACGCTCTCTACTCACAATTTTCAAAATGTCTTATTACGCGAATAACGAATACATCATCGCTACAAACAACTCGATCAACGAGAACAAATACAACAGTGAAAAAATGAAGAACAGTGGCATCAAGGCGCTACTGAAACCATTAATGAAAATCATTAAGAAGTCGACGAAGCGGTCTCCCGCCAAAACCGTCGACACGTGCTTCGAGGACCAACAGAACTCATGCAACGAAGCCCTCGAGCGCAAGATTTACAACGAAATGGACGCCTGCCAGTCCGCCGCATTCCTCGTTTGCAACAACGATGAATCCTATGACCTTGTGCCAGTTTCCCGGGAAGACTTCTACATCCCGGTGCACTTCGCTCGCACAGACGCCGGCACCTTTTTCTGGACTACAGTTACAAAGTCTGAAGCTGACTTCGCAGCGGCCCACTGCTACACCGAATGCCAGACCGCCGAGCAACAACACCCAGTGTTCCAAGACCGTTGGGTGCAAGCCTAAACATCCCATCGAACAGCAATCCAAGTGTCTTCCGTGAAACCAGTGCCTGCTCCGTTGGTTTCGTAAATCGTCTGTGATCTTAGCTTTAATATAATTCTATGGTGCCATATAGAATTTAGATTTAGGTATGGGCTTCCAGCGCGTGATAACTCCACAAAAGCTTTAATTGTACTCTAATTATTGTACTTTAATTAGTGTTGTGATATTTAGTATTGTATAAAGAAACGTAGATCGTAATGTGATCATGCTTATTGAGCTTTAATTGTTTTAGGTGTAATAATTTATTGATATACAAATTTTGAAGGTTAAAATAAAAAATGATGAAAATATTTGCTTTCTTTCCTTTCTACCTCACATTAAACCTAAATAATGATACAAAACATTGAATTGAAGACGTGAGTTGACTTCATTAACATTGAACACGTACAAGCAGTCAGACAAGGTTGGCTCGAGCCACGATACCTGTATCGACTATGTATAGCTTCTATGGAGCTTTAGGCACGTGTAAGGCCTCAGAACCAGCTACTGGCTTCGTAATGGTCACTTTTTCAACTCGCCGAGCTATTCTTTTTGTTCACATTAATCTTGATAGCTATTTGAGATTGACGAGAGATTATTTGAGATTAATATATTTTTAATTTAAGATTGAATTTCTTGTAGCTATAAATAGGATATGCAGTAGGTGCTGTCGAGATATTTGTTTTGTATCTGATAACAAAAGCAATACTAATGATTGCTATAAATATATTTAATATTAATACTTATCTTTTGTTGTTTTATCTTCAATCATCAATTACTTTGCTACTGCACATTAAAAATAAATAATGGAAAACGTGTTATTATTTATGCTGAGTATTATTACGATTTTTGTAATTTCTTTTTATGTATTATTGGATTACATAGTATGTAATGTTCCATTTTTAACGCTGTTAATATATCGTAATTGAATATAGGTAAGAGTAAGGAATTGTTTAAATATACATAGGTACATAATTGATATATTTTTTATTTGATATTGTTTGACGTGTCAGTTAAAAAATTATTGGATTTTTGTCTATGTAATTGAATTGCGAACTATATATCTACAAATTGTAAATATCTTATAAATGTCGAAAGTATATATTTTATGATTGATTATCATTTGATTTAAAGCAATAGAATTGTATATATAACTTTTCGATCTACGTATGTATGCTTCAAACCGGAAGATTTCTGAAACAAAATTTTATTTACTTCTCCCATAATATCAAACGCGTGCGATGCAAACAATCAATAACTGAATGCAAATAGTAAATAAAGCTGCATGAAATTTCCCATTTCTTTACATCAAAAAAACACAATTAATTAAACTGCACAGAAGCACCAATTTATTACTTTGTTTCCATGCATTAATTATAATAAAAACGCATAGCACCATTCAAGATAAATTGCGATGCAAATTGTCCAACCTTAAAAAGCTACCGGAGCACGGCCGTCATGTCCAAACCTGTAAATTCTCACTTCCAAGCAAGTTAAAACATGCTCATTTAACGTATAGAAAAAACCTTTGCGCATCGCACGACAATCGATTCTGTTATTTTACTACGCAAAATAACAATAACATTTGCCCTATTATGCACGTGCGTTGAAACGCTTTTCAATTTGACAATCAATGTGTCTTTTATGCGAATTCCTATTTCACACACAATTTTAATGAAATGACCCTTACAACTCCCGCGCATTATATTTCTATGCGACTGTAACAATAGACAGGCTCAATAGAAAACTTCTAGTATTCACATCTCTTTAAAATAATGCAATTACGGGTTTACAAGCTTCTACTATCTAATTATTTAATTAATGCTAACTATACATAATTACATGGTTACAAACAAATAATTAATTCCACCAAACCCAATTATAAACAAAATCATACTCGGCCACCAAAACAAGTTGCACAAACTTTATTCGTGTGAACTAATTAAAAATACAAGCGAGAACTTCATTAAACGGCTCTAAATTGACACGCCAATTTGCATATGTCTTACGACTGGCGACTTTTACTCTAGCTGCGATAACATCGGAACCCGATATGCAAATTGTGAGCTATTGATTAAAGTCGCCGTGGAGTGATACCGCTATTCGCTAGGCGCCCGGGCCAGTTGTCTTAATCGTATACGTATGTACAGACCGGTATAATAATACCATACGCGGCCTCGGCGGAGCCGTGAGAATTTTGGGCAGATGTACAATTCCTTGGCGGTACGACGAGCGAACGCTTATCTTTTTTTCTCGTCGACTTTCATAATACGAATTCGGCTTTGCATCGACGTTATGAGGCTCGTTCGTGACTCATCGAGGCATTGTTATCCAACCGATGCACGTGTTCAATCGGACGTTCGGGTTAGAAAGGATTTTTTGCAACCCTTATTTAAAATTCCGCAACTCTTGCGAAATTTGGGTTAATTTTTTTCGACGTCATTTCGGATTCAATGCACGTGCAATACAATTGCTTGGAATGCAAAAATTCCTCTTATAATTGAAACTGGACACACGTGTTTCATATTTTTTCTGCAATCACTCGAGGAATGATTTAATCTCGCTCCCAATAAGAAAATCATAGAGCTTATAATTAAAGAAGCTATAACAAAGTCGCCGCGTTAATGAGTTTCGAATTACAATTACTACGTGATAGCGTGGCATTGATGATACAAATTAAGATTAAATTAATTGAGCTTAAGCTCAACTTATCTTTCGTGTAATATCTAGGCGCCGGAGTATTTCTTTCATGGCTTTATCGATTTACCGTATTTTGTCGTTAGTAATGCAGGCTACTTAGCTATTATATTTCAACGAGTTCATGTACAATTAATTTTATTGCATTATGAATTTAACTACTTAACACTTTGTATTAATCATATTTAAAATAAAACAAACGATCTATATCAAGAACAGGTTATTTAATACATTATTCTTATTAAAATAATTATTATAAGTAATCTAATACAATATTATTGTGTCCAAAAATACAACGTTTAATTTATTTTTACCTTTTTTTACTATTTGTTTTATCCCGCTTTCGATGTTTACCGCTATTTCGCGACATTTTTCGCGGCAATTATTGTTACATGTGTTAGTTGCAGTTACGTGATACAAATATTTTAATTTACACATTAACGAACGTGAAAACGAGCAAATAGTTCGTATATCAATGGACAACACCTGTGTATATTGATAGTGAGATCATCATCAGTATTTGTTCAATTGTTACCGTGATAGACTTGATGCATGCGTCACTGATATAATGAAATTAAGTTTTCGTTTCTCCTTTATTGTTATATTATATGTACAAAATAATAATTAATATAAAGGATAGAGATATTTCTGAACTAGGTTTATTGAATTATTCTTAACATTCCTGGTCATTCTCCAACACACAAATAATAAATTATCTATTAAAAGCGTGCTATACATGCGGAAACTTTGCATAAAAAGTACCAATAGCTTAATAACTAGCCAAAAATACATGCATACGAAAACTTCTACTAATTTCAGTATTTAAGAGACAAACTATGTCAAAATCCTATCTCAAGCTCAAACATTCGCTTTTTAAAAGAACTAAAATCTACACGAAGCACGTACAAAGCTTGACGTAGTTGCATCGCAATCGAATTTTCTAAAACCTATTAATTGCACCCAGTCACGCTAACAACGAAACCTTCAAGCCATTCCTTTATTATATATATGTTAGTATCAGCAGAAAAACTACCTCATCCAAATTTATTATAGTAATAAAAACGTAAAGACATAAACCTCCAATACAAATTGCATAACATAATATATGCGTAATCAAATATTTTATCTAATACGCATATTATGTCGTGAGAAAAACTCATCATCTTTTACAAACATTATATCTCCGCCTTAAAGAGAATAAATAAAAATATGAGTCATTTCTTGTAACGATACGAAATGAAACATCTGAAAAATATGGATTGGAATGAATAACACCTATTTCAATAATAACATAAAGATTAATCATCCACACGTATTATGATTAAAATTACATATATACGAGTAAGTCGTTTTATAAATAAGAGATAGAAAAAATAAAAAAATTAGTAATTATTGACAAATGACTTGTTTTTCATTCTAATGTTTGCTTCCCTTAAAGTCAAATTGTAATATTATCCGCTTTTAGATTGATACTAGCTGACCCGGCAAACGCTGTTCTGCCTTACTCTTATCATTTAGGGGTATGAAAAATAGATGTTGGCCGATTCTCATAGATACCGGATAAGCACAAAAAATTTCATCAAAATCGGTCAAGCCGTTTCGGAGGAGTATGGCAACGAAAACTGTGACACGAGAATTTTATATATTAAAGATTAACAAAAAATTACAAGTACTATTATTAATTTTTATATTTATAATTTTTATAGTTTTATTGGAGAAAATGTCTTTTCAGCGAACGTTAAGTTAACTTGTATGCTGGTGGGTTTGTAACAGCATCTTATATTTTTTCTTCTACAATTCTGTACACTTTTTACTTAATGTATATATGTGTATATATATGATTTGAAAATTTTGGCTCAACACTTTAACATCGCCACATTCACTTTTATACACTTAACCAATATTCCATATGTAATGATCACTTCACACATTTCACTAAACACTACACTTATCTTTGGTGTTAGAAAACTCAACATTCGCTTGATTCTCGAACTGTTACTTCCTGGTTGGTGACGCAATTATAACTGAACATGCAACGGTAAATCCTCGAAATTTATACAATAATCACCCCATTTGCGAATCAGACATTCTCACGGTAACAAAATCTTACACTTTGACCCTAAAGATCTATTGTCTGCAAAATTATTGTCTTGCAAATACTTCCTACTCCCCTTCCTATCTCCTTTGGTTCATGCGGTCTCTACTAGATGGCTCTGAACATAATTTTATTTTGATCTCTACAAATCTTGATAATTTAAATTTATACGACATAATGTAAGAGGCTCGAAAGAATTTGTGTTAATTTTGTCAATAGATTAATTGAAATATTCTTCTAATGCATGATCTGTCCATAGGTACTTTTAGAATATGCAACTTCGATAAGATTTAGGTTTTAGATGTTGTTTTGTATATACACCTAGGTAATTCAAATAATTCAGTGTCATATTTTATTACTTACAGTTATGCAATAATAATTATTGCATACTTTGATACATATCAATTACATAAAAAAGAATCCCTTCATTTTATTTATCTCCTCGTAACATATGTACTACAAAACCTCTAAACACAAAACCGTCTAAACGTCAACAACGCTTAAAGCATGTTTTTGGACTGGTTAAAAAGCTATTACAAAACAATAGCAACCCAAAAGCGACACAAGCACTGACCCGTGCGCCGCACGCGCTACAATCCACCAGCAATTATTCAAACAATGACATAACAACTCCGCTGCCGTGGCTCTTCAGATCTCACAACAGATTAATTATTTGAACTACAGATTATATTTGTCTAATAATTTTGACTTTTCAGAAATTAAATTGCATTGTTACGTCACTTTATGCTGCATGTCTTTAAGTCATTTGTATCTACGTAAAATTACATTAATTTGTATGTATTTTTTAAAAGATTTGTTGTAGCAATTCAGAACTGAATATCTATGATAAGTTATATCTATTATTATGTGTTAATATTTAGGTATAAAACTGTATTAGTCATGAATCAATTTATTAAAAAAAATTACATAATTGACCACTTTTTTATATTCCAAATTATAAATATTTCCTAAAATAATATGTATTTACAATATCATAATTAGCAATCATAACACGGCTGCATTAATGTATGAAGGCAGGCGGGTGCTCGGGCCGTGGGAATCGGCGACAGTTGCGCGTATCAACCGCCACCTGCCCCGCGCAAACATTCGAAAATTCAAATTCGGAACCATTTGCTTGACCTTGTCATTTATTTTCTTTTTTATTTGTCTCTTAGCCAGCCTTTCCATTTAAATGCAAAAGAGGTGATCTAGAAATTAGGAATTTAGCAAAATGTATCAGTTTAAAACCAAGTGAAACCCCTTTCATTATTTTTTTATACATTTATAATGTTGCGTATTATTTTAAATCAAAACAAAATGTACTTATAATTTTTTAATGTGTACAGCGTAATTGGTTATACAAAGTAAATATATGTATGTATACTTTTTGTATGAAGAATATAAAGAATAGAAAAAGCTCAATCATGAGGCAAGATTCAAACTTTTTCTATTTTTAAATTTTTTCGTATTTAAAAATTCCATATAATGACATTAAAACAATTACATCTTATATAAAATTGTGCATGTACCTAATAATATTAGTTATGTATAATTGTTACTTAAAATGATAAACATTCCGCAAAGTATATTAAGAGGTTGCTATTTCATTTAAAATTAATAGTTTTAATTAGCCAGTAAATGTCACTACGTCACTAAGTCCGGTAACTGTCGTTTTCTTTTTAACCAGAACGCATCACCCATAGATCCGCTAAGTCCAAGAATTTTTTGTCCACGCGTCACCGTTGATCACGCATAAGTGCATCGCTCGCGCCATATGTCGCGTGGATCGTGGGAACGGATCCCGCGTAAACGCGATGTGTGCTCTTCTTTCAGCTGACAGCTCTTGTCTGTGGCTCACAATGTGAATTTAAATTCAAACACCGAACGTTAGGGTTCTCTTTTGAAAAACGTCTCCTTTAACTAGAATTACTAAGTTGCACGAATTTGTTTAATAAAACTAAGCTTAATCCAGAAGGATATAGAAGTCAAATTTGAAAAATACTATTTTGTTTTGTAGATTTGCTTTCATCCGCACATGCCCCCTATTGATTGAATGTATTATGATTACTCAGTACTCAAGTACGCGTGAAAAGATTATTTTATGTGAGTAATGATGTGATTGTCGATACGTATTTTGAATTTTCTAAGAGGTACATGAACAAGACACAATTTTTTGTGTCAAACGTATATTTTCCTTTTAATAACTCTATCTAAAACGCAGTTCAATAAAAAACCCTGCATTATAAGTTAAAATACAATGGATTATAAATTAAAACAAAACAACATTTTGATATCTGAATACAAGATATTCACACAATATGTTTTCCACGAATGATAAAAACCTTTGATTATAAATATTGAAATCGCACGAAAAGAAAAAAACACGAGAAGGGGAGACGCAACTGGCGCGAGCGAGCGTGGGAACGCGAACGGCGCGCAGCTTTTAAATAAAGAACGTCTTAGAAAAAAACGCAATCTCTTTTTTTTTCTAAGCAGCCGTAGTGTTAACGTATAAATCCTTAGCGGTTTGTATATATAACGTTTATTTTTTAAAATAAATATGTTGATAAACACTACGTATTGTGACGTTACATTAAAGATTATTATATAACCAATGTTAAAATAACATATTGTCATCCATTTATAGGAGTTGCGAATGTTAATAGATTACAGATTACTATTTATACAACCATTATTAGTCTTATACAGACATCAAGTCATTCACCAAAAATTACAAAAAAAAAACAGAATTATTTAACTCTATAATGTTTCATTATTCGGTTGAATTAAGCATATCTTCTAATTTTGAACTATTAACGTTTAAAAAATTTCAGCAGTCAATCTTTCTTTCCATAAATCCACATTTAACCCTAGAAGGCATCTGCCATTGCAAAAGAAACCCCCGCATTGTGCCGGCACGTATTTTTTTCTTGACCCCGATTATGCCCAAGGGGCGAATCGTGGGAACATTGCACAATCCACCGTTTCCTTGGCCATATGCGACAGAAAAAAGTGCAATTATTTATTCCCCCTCGAAGAAAAGGGGAGCTGTGAGAACGTGACCTAACAATATGCTTCCTGGCTTTCGATAAACTGGCCGAAAAGAAAACTGACTCTTACATCAACCACGTAAAGATGCCATTCCGATAACCTACCTCGACTTTCGATGTTCTTACAAATAATCTTTAGTAGTACTACGATTTTTAAGTACACAAGGGGTTCTAAACTTAAAGTGCATGTAGATAGAATTGAGTTTCCTTCTATGTGCGTGCGTTGTAAAATATATGGTTCTTCAATACAGAATGCATGAATTGTATTACGCGTGACCTTTAGATAAGGCGATTGTATGAAAATGATAATAATCGAACGTGTGACGATCGTTTCCATTGTTATGAATGTAACACGCGTTCAAAAAAAGCGTAGAAAGAAAGAATCTTTATTTTAAGGATATGTTTTTAGGTATGATAGCTGCTTAGTTTTAGGTTATTTACCAGGTATATCCTATACCTATTCTTAGAACTGTGTAGTAATTTAAAAGCTGAAAGTTGTGTATACTTGATTATCGTATTATAACAAAAAAATATTATTAAAATATGTTAATAGCTATTCCTGAACGCAACAACGATTTTTTAGCTAATTACGAGTATTATAAACGCTTAGTACTTAATACAATTCTGAATATTTTTCAGAAACTCCCTCGTTCATAAGTGGCTCTGGAAAAAAAGTAGGTTAATAAAAATGTTAGGTAAAATAAACACCATTCGAATATCATGCGATTATATAGAATAGGACATAGATGTATGTGGCTTTTCAATTTGCACGGCTATATAATAACTTATACCATAATATCAAAATCATGTTCGGCCATAATTACAGGATGCTAGTTTACAATAGAAATGCTATCGCGATTCTGTATGACGTTATCGTAATCTGAGCATTGCCTATGTTCGTGTACAGCCTAAAACATAGCTTTATCTCATATTAATTGACGATCGCTTCCGCGTTGATTATAACAAAACAAGGGTTGTTTATATACGGTCTTTCTATTTTATATAACATATATATTTTAGAGGAAAAGCATCAAAATGTACCTCTTGTATATAAATTGAGTGTATTTAAAATGTCATGAAATTTTATTTGTCAATCGAATGCCTGTCTTTTAAGCTACACATTTTAATCTATAGTAGTAAAATATAACAAAATGTGTTTTAATATTTTATATGATGAACTTATCTTATCATTGAAGTCTATTCTGACAATATTGTAGAATTAATGATTGTAGTAGGTAACATTTATTTATTTCCACAATTTTATTCGAAATCAAATTAATACAACATTATATACAATACATAAAATGGCACAAAACACCACACAAACAACATATTAAGAAGAAATACATTTTAATCCAATGCGGGTATGCGGGCTATCTTACATTTAAACATGAACGGGTAATAATAACAAGCATGTCATATAGCAGAACTATTGAGTATGCAAACATTCAAGTCCAAAAACTAATCAATTGTTTTTAAATCTCTATGTGAATCTTATTTTAATTGTGTAAATAACCCCGATAGGCTCTATATAGATGTTATAACATCTGTATAAGCATCATTTTTATTTTAATTTATAATATTAACAATCGAGTATAAACAATATGGGACTGCTATCAAAAATAATATTTTACATTGATATATCGGCTCTGTATCAACCAATATACACCCACGTGGAATCGGTATAATATTGATCACATTTTAAGCTGTTATTTATTGCGCGTATTTTATTGTCCCGGCTTAAATTTGTCTTTCTTTCAATAAAAATAAATTGCTTTTGAAATCCAAGTCGGAGTGTAGGCGTATTGTAGGAAGCGATTGGAATACTAACTTACAAATTGCCGCAAGTGAAATATTAATGATTGAGAACAAAAATTTAACGCTTCTACAGAATTACTGTAAATTGCAATAAATGGTAATAAAGTATGTCTAATCATATCGTGTTGTATTAAATTTGAATAGTATTATAAATTATGACTAAGCTGCTCATCAACTTTGAATTCAAATTTTATCCACCATAATTTATCGCCACCACATTATCTTTTTAATGAAATTCGCGTTAAATAACAACTAGACAGCCCACATTTATCTGCTAAAGTTATCATTTCCGCAACTTTCATTTCATCAAATTCTCGAAGCACAATTTTGCAATCGGAACGTGCTGTGCGGGCACTTTATTTCATTGGCACGAGGGACAACGCTAGGGTTGCCAGTGAACTATGGAAAATCAATGTTTTTGAATACATTATACACATATTAAGAATTCCTAGTCAAGGTACAATTAAGCAGTCTTTTATAATTATGAAACGCCTTTAAGGAAAAATAAGAAGTATTACATTTCAATTTAAATAAAATTGACGTTCGCATTTAACGTAGGTTTAGTTGGAAAAGCACAAGGCTATAAATGGTCTAAGTTCTACAAAAAGCTAAGTTTTATTCTACAAGTGCATATATAGCATGTTTTGAAATATGTATACAAAAACATACTTTGCAGCAACCCTAGGTTGTAGCGGAATCACGAGTGACGCGGGCGACGGGGGACGAAGCTCGAGCGACCGTGGGAACGCTCTGCCTTTAACGTGTCGCACGTGCTAACACGCTACTACAATCAGCATGAGAGCGAGCGAGACCTACATACAGTTTACTGCGCGCCTGACAAGGATGCAGCGAGTTATACAACACGAGAAAAAATAATACGACAATAAAATAACGAGAGCCAACAATAATTTGTGAGCGTTCGAATTCGGCTGCACGGACCGTGAAAGGGACTCGGTTCTTTAGAAAGTAAGAATAAAACTGTAATGGAGATGTTGATTTATCTTCGAGGTGTTGCTACCGCGCTACTGTGTTTACGAGCCGTTTGTTATTTCGCAAGCGATCCGTGAGCTGTGATTACAATGTAATAAATTGGAAGCTAAGCGCTTATTGATGTCCCTTAACGATCTCCATAAAGTGTGCCACGTTAACCGACTATTGGCGCGTCGTAAATAAGAAGGGTAATAAAAAATACCTCCTTCGTCGACCTTTGGCCATTCTTGCCATGTGCGACAGCATATGACGCGAATCTCGGCGAAAATATCGACTTTCACGGGTCAGGTTTCTTGCGAACGGGCACATTTGGCGGCCACACTGGTATTGTTGATGCAAAAAGCCGCCATTGAAGGCCTGAAGTCAACGAGCCGTGAATACTACCCACAACGTTGTTGACCTTGCATCGTGATTTGTCACTAATTTACAGCGGATTTGCATAACACGGATACTTAACCGTTTACATGACGTAAATGCAAATACGCTGATTTCTAAATTAAAATAGAATTGTACGTGCTCAGTGTCATGTATTGACCTTAATTCTTCATATATTATGAACAACAATTTAATAATAATAACACACCGTTCACGGCTAAGACCTTTTGGAACTGGAATAAAACTTATTAGCAGCCGGCATAAAAACTATAAGAAGAACGAACAGATACAATAACAAGTCAATGCTAAACCACACACTAGAATCTTCTAAAGGAAAACATTGTTTAAATCGTCATCATAGTTATCACATGGTAATACCCATATTCGTCAGTAGATATTTCTAAGTTACAAGGCATGCTATCATTTTAACCACATCACATAATTAACCACACCACCCCTGATCGCAACAAATGTGACGTAACATAATAGTTTTGTTAAAATCTGAGTAACATGATCCGTCCGGTCAACGGGGACCCGATTTAATAGACTGCTGACTGACCTACATGGTGGACACACTCCATAGAATAAGAGGCGGTACAAAAACCATCGGTATGAGCGTGGTTTAAAGTCTAAAATACTGTCTATAATTATCCAGAACATGTGGAGGACAAGATATGAGCATTTTATTGTTAATTCAGCTATGGAAGTATTCATTGGGTTGAACGAAACTAAATTGCGCACATCCGGGGTGTCTATTGATGTAGTGGCCACTTCAATGAGTTATCTTTAAGCTATTGACGTGATATAAGAGGAAAATCACAGGCTCTTTATAAATTTTTGCACAAGGAAGTGAGCGTAATTGAAATATTGACAAAAGAACATGTTATTTGATACTGCTGTATAAGTGTTTGTTTTTCTCTTATATCTTCTTAGATGGTTATTTTTGTTGCGTTCGTTTGTCTCCAACTACATAACATACATATAACGATTTGTACGCCTAGATCAAGGTCTACACATCTAGTACACTAACAATTGCGTAATGACAGTGGAATTAAATAGCAAAGGCATAAGTATGGCATAACATACCAACAACATGATCGTCATCATCATCATCAGTCCATATATGTTCCCACTACAGGGACACGGGCGTTCTATGGGAGGTTCAGGCCATAACGCTGAACAAGTGTGGGCAGGGAGATGTCACATGTCTTCGAACTTTTGATTCCTTGACATGCCTTGACGTCCTTGTAATGATATCCTCCTCCCTTTCGAGCAGTGGTGATCTGAATGATTGCACGCTTCTATGATCTTTTTTAACTATAAATCCTAAGTCCAAATACCTACATGTAATAAATTAGTTTCTATTTTTTTTTCACATTCCTGTTTCAGTGATATACAAAAACTCTCACATGTCAAAAAGAAAAACAAATGTAGGCAATTTTTTTCTTCATCGACATAATGTATTATGTGATTATCTGAAGCTCAGATTATTTACAAACTCATAACCACACTAGATAATCTAATCGCATAGCTAATGAAATCATTATTTATCAATCACAAAACGGAATACTGATGAGGAGCCAATACATCTTTTGCATCTGACCTTTTGCGCCTTTCGCTGATGGTTATTAAAACGCACCAATTTACATAATGAATTATATGACATTTGTGGAGAAGCGATATTAAACATTAATTTAAGAATCGGAAAGCAGTAAGTTCTAGGTACTTTATTCTTAATTGTTCTTATTATGTACAATTAAGGCTAACATTGATTTTTTGGTTGCAATTCCAATTGATTCATTGAGGTAATAAAAAAACTTTTTTATGAATTAGCATATCTGTGAATTAAAATTTACGATTAGTGAATCAATATTCAAATTAGCTTAGATTTGTTTCAATTAAGTATCACATAAGTGCTACGGCGCTACGCGCTACGCTATATTACTATCTATCCTATGTCTTGTCCCGCTCGCACATGGTGCGTGCCCGGTCCCGCGCGTGCAAAGCACGCTTATCGTACGTCTCGCTCGCACTTCCTGCGCGTGCGCCTCCCGCCCGTCAGCTCGACTGTGGGAAAAGACGGCAGGTGTTATGCGGGATCGTGAACAACCACGCATTACCATTCACATTATTCAACGATAAATAATAATAATAAGAAGCCGTGGAGCGAGTGGCGAGCACGCGCATAACACATACTAATGGCTCGCGTGTGTGTGTGCGTGCGCCTTAGGATCTTGTTTTGTGTGCGTGTCTTGTGAGATATAGTGGCTAGTTACTTTTTTTCTTTTACGCTGGGTTCGTGTGGGCGGGCGTGCGTCACGGATTAACATGGGATTAACTTTCCTTAATTGTTTTAGGATATTTAATATATGGAAGGTTGATTACTTTTAGGCTCCGACAGAGATTGCGTGATCCCTTAAGGAATTTTGTTTTGTATTTTTTGGGATTAAGTTACCAAATAACCGACGCAATGTTTTGGGGACCTCATTAATTCCAATGACTTAATACTAATATAAGTTCAATTATATGGTACTATTTGGTTACATAGCCCTTTAAAATAATAACATATAACATAATATGTATTTCACAATCTAAATTCACATAATGCTTTCAATAAATACATCTCAGACTAATTTAAATTTATGTTTATCTATCTATTTAAAATTCTTCTCCTCACCAATATATTACTTATATCATCAAAATTTATAAGAGTTTCATCTAATTTACAACCACGACCGTTGCTAGTATGTTACTAACTCAAAATTAACATAGTAATGAATGGGTTGGCGCCATTCACCCATACGTATAAGCGTATTGAAGATTGACTCATAATAATTTTGTAAGACATCCATTGCATGCGTGTGTTTACAGCTATCGTAAGAAATGCGTGTCAAATGTTTATTTGGACATTAGTCGTGAGATTATATTTATATATAAGCTTTAAGAACCTATCTTTCGCTTAGTTTTAGATAAGGTATATGAAAATAGTCACATATTGAAGCAAGCAAATAACTGATTATTTGTACACGTGTATACATTGAATTAATATAATTTAATCTTTTTGAATGGATCGATTTTATTTTACATAGATATTCCAATTAATCTCTGTTCAAAGTTAGTAAATAAATTAGATAAAGACGTGTTATGATAATTATTCGGCCATTGAATTATCATTGAATTATCATAGAAAGAATGAAGTGACTACTACCTGGTATAATATATGTGTTTGCTTTTTATCCGACGTTCTTAAAAACATAGGAGTTCTGTATTTTTGTATTGTTCATTTTCTCGATAGCTCCGCTCGGTTTTTAAGAATTTGCGTTAAATTTTTGGAGTTGATGGGAAATTGTGGTCATATGGTCCCATTTTAAAATTATATATTTTAAATCCGAAAAAATCGGGAAGCCATACCTAATCGGTTTAATATATTGATATATCAATCTATTTTTTGGAACAAATTTATGTTATAAGTAGGTTCACAAACAATACCTGCATTGATTGACATAATTCACTGATGAATGAAAGATATTTATTTATCTGCACTTCTCTTAAAATAGCTGCTATGAATTGTCCTCACATGGCAATTAGATATGATGATGTAGTCAGTTGTGTATACGAAGAGTCTACAAAAATGGCCATAAAACTGTACTGGAGTTAAATAGATGATAATTTATATTGTTCTCATTGAATGTGCGAGTAAGTTAATTATTTTTTAATGATTTTTTTATGTCATAGCGGGCAACTGAGCTGCAAATGCGCTGCCGATTTTTAAGAGTTAAGGGATAAGGAAGGCATGAAGATTGGAAAAAAGGAATGGTCTGGAAAAGGTGAAGAAATGAAAAGGGTCTTCGATTTATACCCGGTAAAAAAATGTATATATAAAACAAATAAAACTTATATAACTATATTACATATATTACTATATTTTATAAATAAATTTTATAGATTTTAAAAATTAAAATATTTTATAATATGTAGATATAAAAATAAAAATCGAAGAATTTGTTGGTTTCTTTGAACGCGCTAAACTTAGAAACTTCCAGAACGATTTCAAAAACTCTTTCACCGTTGGATAGCTGAATTTTTAAAGTATGTACTACGAATGAAGCAGGGGTGAAGCGCCAGTTTACATGTATATTTTTAAATCTTGTAATTTACTATCGCGCATTATTGCTTACTTTATATACTTAGTCTGGCCATAAATACTGTTACACTTAATTATAAAAAAATATTACATTTGAATTTCGAATCTG